>NW_027189460.1:0-32500 GCF_040958095.1 Procambarus clarkii
AGCAAGGCAAACTACCGCCCTCTTGGAAGAAAGCAGACATCATACCGATTCCTAAGCCGAATTGAACCTGACAATTACAGACCCATTTCCTTAACATCATGCGTTAGTAAAACTGCAGAACGGATGGTCTTAAATAGGCTACTGTGGAAGACTGGAGACCTTCATAAACACATATTTGGCTTCACTAGAGGTGTAGGTACTGCCAACTGCATAGCAACATTACTAGGAACAGTTAACTCGGGTCCAGCTATAGTGGTCTTCCTTGATCTGGAAAAAGCATTTGAACTTGCAAGCCCGCCAGCAATACTACACACCTTAGTTAAAAAAGGTGTGAGGGGGAAAATGCTAGCATGGATTCAAGAGTACCTAAGTCACAGGTATGCCAGAGTAAAGTTGCAAGGACAAGTGTCGGACTACCACTTGCACGAGAATGGGACTCCAAAGGAGGAGTCCTCAGTCCTAGTCTTTTTAACATCCTTATGGAAAATCTTGTTACCATGTCCTTTACAGAAGGGGTTACATTGCTAAGCTATGCTGATGATCTAGCATTAGTCATTACGGGTCCTTCACTTCTAAATAAAGCTCAAGGTGCTTTAGATCAAGTGACATCTGAATGTAGTGTTTTAGGGCTAAAAATATCTGCACAGAAGTCTAAGGCGATGAGACTCGGTGGCAAGGCTCCAGACAGGCACCTACGCATTCAGGACATTAACCTTCAGTGGGTTCCACAATATCGATATCTCGGAGTGTGGATTGATTTTAAGATGACATTCAATAAGCAAATTCAATATCTAAAGGAGAAAGCAAAGTCACGAATAAATATAATGAGAGCAATCACAGGGCCCCGTCTAGGAGCGGGACACAGAGTGTTAAGAATGTTTTACATACACGCCGTTCGTTCCCTGGTTGATTATGCAGCACCTGCCTTACTCACTCTTTCTCCTGGTCAGTGGGCAAACGTTGAGGTTCTTCAAAATGATGCATTGCGAGTCATAACAGGTGCTCCCAGATGGACTAAAATCCTGAACCTAAGACTAGAGACAAAGCTAACGTCGAATGAAATAAGGGTAAAGGGTATTGCTGCGTGCATGCTGACCAAGATATTGACTAGACCTAGAATCAGTTCACTTAAAGATTTGATCACTGGAGCACTAACTCTGGACAGAAGAGCCTCCAATAGCAACAGGTGGACCCATTGTGCGTTAAACGCCATCGATACGTTTGATATGGCAAACACAGTCACTGAGAGGGGTGTCGACGACATACATGCAGACTTTGTTATACAAGCCCCTTGGGAATCTCTGCCAGCAGACTTTCAGATTATGGCTCTTGACGGAAAGAAGAACCAGACACATCCTCATCTGCTACGTCACATTGCACAGATGCATATAGAAGCAAACATGGCATCCGACAGCTTCACTTACTTCACGGATGGGTCAGTAGACCAGCAGGGACAAGAAACCGGAGCTGCAGTTAAAGCAGGAAACTCTGTATATAGTTGGAGGCTCTCAAATGGGTGTTCGACTTTACAGACTGAGATGCTAGCCATTCAAAAGGCTTTGGAACATGCTCTTGCTGAACACCGCCAACATGTTATCGTCCATACAGATTCGAGAACCGCCATTGAAACCTTGCAACAGGAACACATATGTGATAACATCCATCTGATCACCAATGTCTTATCATTCATGCACACACTCCACCGACAAGGCCGACGGGTGCTTATCAACTGGGTGCCAAGTTATGTGGGACTATTAGGTAATGACATTGCAGACGAAGCTGCAAAACTTGCTACTAAGAGGAGGAATGTAGACATTTACATACCACCGAGTCTCTCCCAGATGAAGAAAGTGATTCGAAACAGAGCAATGCGAAGGCTGTACAGTGACCACAACACAGCAGTTGCAACATCAGGATCTGCGGGTTGGTACAAGAATTCCACCAACTACGAACCACTTAGTTTGATGAAAGGGGGCAGTAGAACAACAGAAGTGCACTTACATCGCATCAGGCTTGGATACCCATGTGCATGGGAAATAGGCTTACGGGTTCCGGAAGGTGAGAGGAAATGTCAACACTGTGGAGAAATGCCCGACAGACCACTGGAACATTATCTAACACAGTGCACAGTTACAAACCCGTTAAGATTTCACCTTCGATTCGACAGAGCTGAGGAAGTTGTTAAACACATATGGCAAAATCTTACTGAAGCGACCATACGGGTCATACATACTCATCCTCCGCCCAGGTAAACCAGAAACGGGCATCACTTAGTGGGCCAGCCAGAGGCTTAGGGCCCGCGCAGGATTATCCCTGCTAAAAAGAAAAAAAAAAAAAAAAAAAAAAAACCATCACCGGAGACTGCCTCCAGAGGGAGCGGCGGGAAATCCTCGTCGCGGAACAAGTTGACAGGAGCAGCAGGGGCCTCAGAGCACCCGGCAGCCTGATGCCCCAACAGGCCACACCGGAAACAGGTACGAGGCTGCCGGGCATAATACACCCGGACGTAGTACCCCATAAGCCGGACAGAAGAAGGTATATCCGACCGCAGGCGCATCCCCAACGTGCGAATGTTTGTACGCCTCCCAGCATACCGCCCCGAGGAGAGCGTGTTCACCCGCACGCTGACAACAGTACCAAAACCCCCGAAGTAACGCCGGAGGAGGTCATCAGGGAACTCCAGGGGCGCACCATGGATACTGACATAAGTCAGGGCACCACTGCGGTCCGAAATCGCCACAGAGCCGGCATCGTCTGGCAACGGCAACGTACGCCCCCCGTACCGACGGAGGAAGTCCCGGTACTCGTCCTCCCCCACGCCCGTAACTAGCTCCACACCGTAAACAGCTTCCACCGGGACACGAAGCATGTCACACATCACCATCTCGATGGTCGGATAACCAGCCTTACAAGTGAACTCCAGGCCCACGGAGTTCACACGCATAACAGGAGGAAGATGGCCCCCATGTCAGTACTGCCACGTCAACGCAGCCAGGCAGGCAACAAAACTGGTAGGGCAGAGACGCCCACACCACCTGGCGACCAAAACAGTAAACAACTCCAACAGCCACGGAGGGTCGGTAAACGTCCTCACTCCACGGCTGCTAGCAGTCGACCTAAGCTGTATATATAGAACAGATCCACGAGGCTTCCTCCTCTAACAACAACAACAACAACTGCAATCCGAGCCGTTTTCGACACTATAGGCGTCTGAATCCAAACATGAGAAAATCCACATTCTCATAAGAACACTAAGATATAACCACTATTCAAGAAAGACAACATGATCCTAAAGAAAGGAATAATAACTGCATACCGCTAAATATTATCTATAAAAATTAAGAATAGCGTGTCGAAAATATAAATATTTCGTGAATCCGGTGTAGACGGCTACTTGTCTCACGAACACCGGGGAAGACGACGCTAGCCAGAGGTGTAGACGGCTACATGTCTCACGAACACCGGGGGAGACGACGCTAGCCAGAGGTGTAGACGGCTACTTGTCTCACGAACACCGGGGAAGACGACGCTAGCCAGAGGTGTAGACGGCTACATGTCTCACGAACACCGGGGGAGACGACGCTAGCCAGAGGTGTAGACGGCTACTTGTCTCACGAACACCGGGGAAGACGACGCTAGCCAGAGGTGTAGACGGCTACTTGTCTCACGAACACCGGGGAAGACGACGCTAGCCAGAGGTGTAGACGGCTACATGTCTCACGAACACCGGGGAAGACGACGCTAGCCAGAGGTGTAGACGGCTACTTGTCTCACGAACACCGGGGAAGACGACGCTAGCCAGAGGTGTAGACGGCTACTTGTCTCACGAACATCGGGGGAAGACGACGCTAGCCAGAGGTGTAGACGGCTACTTGTCTCACGAACACCGGGGAAGACGACGCTAGCCAGAGGTGTAGACGGCTACTTGTCTCACGAACATCGGGGGAGACGATGCTAGCCAGAGGTGTAGACGGCTACTTGTCTCACGAACACCGGGGAAGACGACGCTAGCCAGAGGTGTAGACGGCTACTTGTCTCACGAACATCGGGGGAAGACGACGCTAGCCAGAGGTGTAGACGGCTACTTGTCTCACGAACACCGGGGAAGACGACGCTAGCCAGAGGTGTAGACGGCTACTTGTCTCACGAACACCGGGGGAGACGACGCTAGCCAGAGGTGTAGACGGCTACTTGTCTCACGAACACCGGGGGAGACGACGCTAGCCAGAGGTGTAGACGGCTACTTGTCTCACGAACACCGGGGGAGACGACGCTAGCCAGAGGTGTAGACGGCTACTTGTCTCACGAACACCGGGGGAGACGACGCTAGCCAGAGGTGTAGACGGCTACTTGTCTCACGAACACCGGGGGAGACGACGCTAGCCAGAGGTGTAGACGGCTACTTGTCTCACGAACACCGGGGGAGACGACGCTAGCCAGAGAGATTGTAAACATTGCCACGTGTAGATGTCCCTTGTCCTTAAACGGAAGTTTATAAGCCAGAAACTATTAATATTAATTTTGTAACAACTGCTTGTGCCTCGTTATTGTTATTAAGGTGTAGGATTGTTTATAATAATAGAGAAGAGGAGAAGCAGTGACAACAAAAAGCATAAACGCAATGCATTAAGCCTATACTGACGCCTTCACTGTCGCCACCAGTCCCGTCTCTGTTTACACCACATAAATCCTAATGTTTACACCACATAAATCCTAATGTTTACACCACATAAACCCTAATGTTTACACCACATAAATCCTAATGTTTACACCACATAAATCCTAATGTTTACACCACATAAATCCTAATGTTTACACCACATAAATCCTAATGTTTACACCACATAAATCCTAATGTTTACACCACATAAATCCTAATGTTTACACCACATAAATCCTAATGTTTACACCACATAAATCCTAATGTTTACACCACATAAATCCTAATGTTTACACCACATAAATGCTAATGTTTACACCACATAAATCCTAATGTTTACACCACATAAATCCTAATGTTTACACCACATAAATCCTAATGTTTACACCACATAAATCCTAATGTTTACACCACATAAATCCTAATGTTTATACTACATAAATCCTAATGTTTACACCACATAAATCCTAATGTTTACACCACATAAATCCTAATGTTTACACCACATAAATCCTAATGTTTACACCACATAAATCCTAATGTGTACACCACATAAATCCTAATGTGTACACCACATAAATCCTAATGTTTACACCACATAAATCCTAATGTTTACTCCACATAAATCCTAATGTGTACACCACATAAATCCTAATGTGTACTCCACATAAATCCTAATGTGTACACCACATAAATCCTAATGTTTACACCACATAAATCCTTATGTGTACACCACATAAATCCAAATGTTTACACCACATAAATCCTAATGTGTACACCACATAAATCCTAATGTTTACACCACATAAATCTTAAATAGTCACTGTTTAGCTTTTTGGAATCCTATTTAATTCTTACCAAAAACACTAACCCCCTAAAAAACAATGAAAGTAGTTAAGACGAGGGCTGTCGAGCCCAAAGTAATCAAAATATAAAATTTAAGCTATTTAAATTTGTGTATATCTATATATATATATATATATATATATATATATATATATATATATATATATATATATATATATATATATATATATATATATATATATATATATATATATATATATACTTAGTGATAAATAAGCTAGGCCGAAGCTTATAATAAAAGTGGCAGTACCTAATTACGGCACACATTTGTATTATTATCAAAGAGTGCTAATGCGAGGTTACATTCCAGGCTGGTGAATGGTGTGCACATCAGCCGCTGCAAGTAACCCATTATAACTCCTCTAGAAAGAAGCCTGGTACTCGACACGCCGGTCCTGGCTTCATCAACTACAACAGTTAAGACTCGACCAATTATTGTAATGTTATTTTGCAATTTTTGTATTTTTTTATTTTTTTTTATATCGAGGGTAAATACCACATTAATTTTGGTCGTTTGGGTTGACAACCAAAACTCCAGGATAATATAAATATATATATATATATATATATATATATATATATATATATATATATTAGTATATTTTGGTAGCAGTCTTTCCTGTAGACATAAATTATTAAATATGACCGAAAAAGTAAGATTAATAATTTTAACACGAATTTTCTCAATCTTTCGTACATTTCTTTTCACTGTTGGAGGTAAATCAAAAATCAATTGTCCAAAATTCATTTTTATTTCTAGTCTGACGCGACACGAGCGCGTTTCGTAAAACTTATTACATTTTCAAAGACTTTAGTTCACAAATACACAACTGAATAGAACTTACGCATCTCCGATTTTATATCTACATTTGAGTGAGGTGGAAGGGGTGATGTGGCATTAACACAAGACAGAACAAGAGGTGGCATTAATAGGGTATTAATTTCATCAACACAAGACAGAACAAGAGGTGGCATTAATAGGGTATTAATTTCATCAACACAAGACAGAACACGAAACAATGGGTATTGAATAGAAGTGTTTGTAGAAAGCCTATTGGTCCATATTTCTTGATGCTTCTATATTGGAGCGGAGTCTTGAGGTGGGTAGAATATAGTTGTGCAATAATTGGCTGTTGATTGCTGGTGTTGACTTCTTGATGTGTAGTGCCTCGCAAACGTCAAGCCGCCTGCTATCGCTGTATCTATCGATGATTTCTGTGTTGTTTACTAGGATTTCTCTGGCGATGGTTTGGTTGTGGGAAGAGATTATATGTTCCTTAATGGAGACCTGTTGCTTATGCAACAGGTTAGAATTATTAATCTTACTTTTTCGGCCATATTTAATAATATATATATATATATATATATATATATATATATATATATATATATATATATATATATATATATATATATATATATATATAATGTATATATATATGTTTGTGTGTGTGTGTGTGTGTGTGTGTGTGTGTGTGTGTGTGTGTGTGTGTGTGTGTGTGTGTGTATGTATATGTATCAACAGAAATAGCTTAGTAAACAACTCAGCAGAGACGTAATGATGACTAAGACCTCTTAAGAACAAGAGTAAACAGAGTGAGAATGGTCGAGGCAGGCATGCCACACCCAGGATAACTCAAGTGTTTAAAGCCAAGATGGTCGGCATATTACTAACTAGGCTAGTCATACTACTAACTAACTAAGGTAGGCATTTGTTGTTACAAGTGTTGTTGTTACAGGTGATGTTGTGGTGGTGGCTGTGTTTGTTGGTACAGCTGTTGTTATTGTTGTGGCTGTGTTTGCTGGTACAGATGCTCTTGTGGCTGTGTTTGTTGGTACAGCTGTTGTTATTGTTGTGGCTGTGTTTGCTGGTACAGATGCTCTTGTGGCTGTGTTTGTTGGTACAGATGCTGTTGTGACTGTGTTTGCTGGTACAGTTGCTGTTGTGGCTGTGTTTGCTGGTACAGTTTCTGTTGTGGCAGTGTTTGCTGGTACAGTTGCTGTTGTGGCTGTGTTTGCTGGTACAGTTGCTGTTGTGGCTGTGTTTGCTGGTACAGTTGCTGTTGTGGCTGTGTTTGCTGGTACAGATGCTGTTGTGGCTGTGTTTGCTGGTACAGTTGCTGTTGTGACTGTGTTTGCTGGTACAGTTGCTGTTGTGGCTGTGTTGGTACAGATGCTGTTGCGACTGTGTTTGCTGGTACAGTTGCTGTTGTGACTGTGTTTGCTGGTACAGTTGCTGTTGTGGCTGTGTTTGCTGGTACAGTTGCTGTTGTGACTGTGTTTGCTGGTACAGTTGCTGTTGTGGCTGTGTTTGCTGGTACAGATGCTGTTGTGACTGTGTTTGCTGGTACAGATGCTGTTGTGGCTGTGTATGCTGGTACAGTTGCTGTTGTGACTGTGTTTGCTGGTACAGTTGCTGTTGTGGCTGTACTTGTTGGTACAGTTGCTGTTGTGGCTGTACTTGTTGGTACAGTTGCTGTTGTGGCTGTACTTGTTGGTACAGTTGCTGTTGTGGCTGTACTTGTTGGTACAGTTGCTGTTGTGGCTGTACTTGCTGGTCTGGCTGGTGTGGGGGGTCTGGCTGGTGTGGGAGGTCTGGCTGGTGTGGGAGGTCTGGCTGGTGTGGGAGGTCTGGCTGGTGTGGGGGGTCTGGCTGGTGTGGGGGGTCTGGCAGGTATTTCTACAAACCTAGCCTAAACTAACCTAACTTAACCTGCAAACCTAGCCTATTTCCTAGTCAAAACAAACATATCCTAATCTAAGCTAACCTAACCTAACCTAACGTAACTAACTCCTGGATACCTATTTACTGTTAGGTGAATAGGTGTATTCGGTGATAGGAAACGCTACCTACAATTACAGCCCTTCTTCTTTTTCTATTTCTACAAACCTAGCCTATTTGCTAGCCTAAACTAACCTAACCTAAGGTAATCTAACTAACTCCTGGATACCTATTTACTGCTACGTGAACAGAGAAGACACGCTACCAACAATTACTGCCCTATTTCTATTTCAACAAAAATAGCCTATTTCTTAGCCTAAACTAATCTAACCTAATTAAACCTAACCTAACCTAATCTAACCTTACCTATATATATACTTCACTACTCACTATCATCATCACTACCACACTACTCACTAACATCATCACTACCTCACTACTCACCATCATCATCATCACTACCTCTCTACTCACCATCATCATCACTACCTCTCTACTCACCATCATCATTACCTCACTACTCACCATCATCATCACTACCTCACCATCATCATCACTACCTCTCTACTCACCATCATCATCACTACCTTTCTACTCACCATCATCATCATTACCTCACTACTAACCATCATCATCACTACCTCACTATCATCATCATCATCATTACCTCACTACTCACCATCACTACCACACTACTCACCATCATCACTACCTCACTACTCACCATCAATACCACACTACTCACCATCATCACTACCTCACTACTCACTAACATCATCACTTCCTCACTACTCACTATCATCATCACTACTCACCATCATCACTACTCACCATCATCACTACCACACTACTCATAAACATCATCACTACCACACTACTCACCATCATCACTACCACACTAATCATAAACATCATCACTACCACACTACTCACCATCATCACTACCACACTACTCTTAACCATCATCACTACCTCACCATCATCATCACTACCACACTACTCACCATCATCACTACCACACTACTCTTAACCATCATCACTACCTCACCATCATCATCACTACCTCACCATCATCACTACCTCACCATCATCATCACTACCTCACCATCATCATCACTACCTCACTACTCACCATCATCACTACCACAATACTCACCATCATCATCACTACCACAATACTCACGATCAACATCACTAACCACACTACTTAGCAACACCATCACTACCTCACTACTCACCATCATCATCACTATCACACTACTCACCATCATCATCACTACCTCACTACTCACCATCATCATCACTACCTCACTACTCACTATCATCATCACTACTACAATACTCACGATCAACATCACTAACCACACTACTCACTATCATCATCACTACCACACTACTCACCATCATCACTACCATACTATTCACTATCATCACTACCTCACTACTCACCATCATCACTACCACTACTCTCTATCATCACTTCTCACCATCAGCATCACTACCTCACTATCATCATCACTACCACACTACTCACCATCATCATCACTACCACACTATTCACTATCATCATCACTACCTCACTACTCACCATCATCATCACTACCACACTACTCACCATCATCATAACTACCTCACTACTCACTATCATCATCACTACCACACTACTCACCATCATCATCACTACCACACTACTCACTATCATCACTTCTATCACTACTCACCATCATCATCACTACCACACTACTCACCATCATCATCACTACCACACTACTCACCATCATCATCACTACCTCACTACTCACCAGCATCATCACTACCTCACTACTCACCATCATCACTACCTCACTACTCACTATCATCATCACTACTCACCATCATCATCACTACCACACTATTCACTATCATTATCACTACCACACTACTCACCATCATCATCACTACCACACTATTCACTATCATCATCACTACCTCACTATCACCATCACTACCTCACTATCATAATAACTACCACACTACTCACCATCATCATCACTACCACACTATTCACTATCATCATCACTACTCACTATCATATCTTCTATCACTTCTCACCATCATCATCACTACCACACTATTCACCATCATCACTACTACACTACTCACTATCATCATCACTACCACACTATTCACTATCATCATCACTACCACACTACTCACCATCATCATCTTTACCTCACTACTCACCATCATCATCACTATCATCATCACTACCACACTACTCACCATCATCATCACTACCACACTACTCACCATCATCATCACTACCTCACTACTCACCATCATCATCACTACCTCACTACTCACTATCATCATCACTACCTCACTACTCACCATCATCACTACCACACTACTCACTATCATCACTTCTCACCATCATCATCACTACCTCACTACTCACTATCATCATCACTACCACACTATTCACCATCATCATCACTACCACACTTCACTATCATCATCACTACCACACTACTCACCATCATCATCACTACCTCACTACTCACCATCATCATCACTACCACACTACTCACCATCATCATCACTACCTCACTACTCACCATCATCATCACTACCACACTACTTACCATCATCATCACTACCACACTTCACCATCATCATCACTACCTCACTATCATCATCACTACCACAATATTCACTATCATCATCACTACCACACTACTCACCATCATCATCACTACCACACTACTCACCATCATCATCACTACCTCACTACTCACCATCATCACTACTCACTATCACTACCACACTACTCACCGAGTAGTGTGGTAGTGATGATAGTGAGTAGTGTGGTAGTGATGATGGTGAGTAGTGTTGTAGTGATGATGTTTATGAGTAGTGTGGTAGTCATGATGGTGGGTAGTGATAATGGTGAGTAGTGATGATGATGATGATGATGATGGTGAGTAGTGAGGAAGTGATGATGTTAGTGAGTAGTGAGGAAATGATGATGGTGGTGAGTAGAGAAGTAGTGATGATGATGGTGAGTAGTGAGGTAGTGATGATGGTGAGTAGTGTGGTAGTGATGGTGAGTAGTGAGGTAATGTTGATGATGGTGAGTAGTGAGGTAATGATGACGATGGCGAGTAGTGTGGTAGTGATGATGTTAGTGAGTAGAGAGGTAGTGATGATGATGGTGAGTAGAGAGGTAGTGATGATGATGGTGAGTAGTGAGGTAATGATGATGATGGCGAGTAGTGTGGTAGTGATGATGTTAGTGAGTAGAGAGGTAGTGATGATGGTGAGTAGAGAGGTAGTGATGATGATGGTGAGGTAGTGATGATGATGGTGAGTAGTGAGGTAATGATGATGGTGATTAGAGAGGTAGTGATGAGGATGGTGAGTAGAGAGGTAGTGATGATGATGGTGAGTAGTGAGGTAGTGATGATGTTAGTGAGTAGTGTGGTAGTGATGATGATGGTGAGTAGTGAGGTAGTGATGATGTTAGTGAGTATTGTGGTAGTGATGATGATGGTGAGTAGAGAGGTAGTGATGATGTTAGTGAGTAGAGAGGTAGTGATGATGATGGTGAGTAGTGAGGTAGTGATGATGTTAGTGAGTATTGTGGTAGTGATGATGATGGTGAGTAGTGAGGTAGTGATGATGATGGTGAGTAGAGAGGTAGTGATGATGATGGTGAGTAGTGAGGTAGTGATGATGTTAGTGAGTAGTGTGGTAGTGATGATGATGGTGAGTAGAGAGGTAGTGATGATGTTAGTGAGTAGAGAGGTAGTGATGATGATGGTGAGTAGAGAGGTAGTGATGATGATGGTGAGGTAGTGATGATGATGGTGAGGTAGTGATGATGATGGTGAGTAGTGAGGTAATGATGATGGTGAGTAGAGAGGTAGTGATGATGATGGTGAGGTAGTGATGATGATGGTGAGTAGTGAGGTAGTGATGATGTTAGTGAGTAGTGTGGTAGTGATGATGATAGTGAGTAGTGAAGTATATATATAGGTAAGGTTAGATTAGGTTAGGTTAGGTTTAATTAGGTTAGATTAGTTTAGGCTAAGAAATAGGCTATTTTTGTTGAAATAGAAATAGGGCAGTAATTGTTGGTAGCGTGTCTTCTCTGTTCACGTAGCAGTAAATAGGTATCCAGGAGTTAGTTAGATTACCTTAGGTTAGGTTAGTTTAGGCTAGGAAATAGGCTAGGTTTGTAGAAATAGAAAAAGAAGAAGGGCTGTAATTGTAGGTAGCGTTTCCTATCACCGAATACATCTATTCACCTAACAGTAAATAGGTATCCAGGAGTTAGTTACGTTAGGTTAGGTTAGGTTAGCTTAGATTAGGTTATGTTTGTTTTGACTAGGAAATAGGCTAGGTTTGCAGGTTAAGTTAGGTTAGTTTAGGCTAGGTTTGTAGAAATAGAAATAGAAAAAGGGCTGTAATTGTTGGTAGCCTATCTAACCTAACCAAGCAACCTAACCAACCAACCTAATCAACCAACGTAACCAACCAACCTAATCAACCAACGTAACCAACCAACCTAATCAACCAACCTAACCAACCAACCTAACCAACCAACCTAACCAACGTAACCAACCAACCTAACCAATGTAACCAACCAACCTAACCAACGTAACCAACCAACCTAACCAATGTAACCAACCTAAGCAACCAACCTAAGCAACCTAACCTAACCAACCAACCAACCTAACCAACCAACCAACCTAACCTAACCTAACCTAACCTAACCAACCTAACAAACCAACCAACCAACCTAAGCTATCTAACCTAACCAACCAACCTAAGCTATCTAACCTAACCAACCAACCTAAGCTATCTAACCTAACCAAGCAACCTAACCAAGCTACCTAACCAACCAACCTAAGCAACCAACCTAAGCAACCAACCTAAGCAACCAACCTAAGCAACCTAACCTAACCAACCTAACCTAACCAACCAACCTAAGCAACCAACCTAAGCAACCAACCTAAGCAACCAACCTAAGCAACCTAACCTAACCAACCTAACCTAACAAACCAACCTAACCAACCAACCTAACCTAACCAACCAACCTAACAAACCAACCTAACCAACCTAACCTAACAAACCAACCTAACCTAACAAACCAACCTAACCAACCAACCTAACCTAACCAACCAACCTAACCAACCAACCTAACCTAACCTAACCTAACCTAACCTAACCTAACCAACCTAACCTAACAAACCAACCTAACCAACCAACCTAACAAACCAACCTAACCAACCAACCTAACAAACCAACCTAACAAACCAACCAACCTAACCAACGTAACCAACCAACCAACGTAACCAACCAACCTAACCAACGTAACCAACCATCCTAACCAACGTGACCAACCAACCTAACCAATGTAATAACGTAACCAACTTAAGTTGGTTAGTGATACTAACCAACTACTAACACTGCTAACAACAATGGTACTAACCAACTTAAGTTGGTTAGTACCAACGTAACCAACCTAAGCAACCAACCTAAGCAACCTAACCTAACCAACCAACCTAACCAACCAACCAACCTAACCAACCAACCTAACCAACCAACCAACCTAACCAACCAACGTAACTAACCTAACCAACCAACCTAAGCTATCTAATCTAACCAAGCAACCTAACCAACCAACCTAACCAAGGAACCTAACCAACCAACCAACCTAACCAACCTAAGCTATCTAACCTAACCAACCAACCTAACTAACCTAACCAACCAACCTAACCAACATAACCAACCTAACCAACCAACCTAACCAAGGAACCTAACCAACCAACCAACCTAACCAACCTAAGCTATCTAACCTAACCAACCAACCTAACTAACCTAACCAACCAACCTAACCAACGTAACCAACCTAACCAACTAACCTAACAAACGAACCTAACTAACCAATCAACCTAACCAACCAACGTAACTAACCTAACCAACCAACCTAAGCTATCTAATCTAACCAAGCAACCTAACCAACCAACCTAACCAAGGAACCTAACCAACCAACCAACCTAACCAACCTAAGCTATCTAACCTAACCAACCAACCTAACTAACCTAACCAACCAACCTAACCAATGTAACCAACCTAACCAACTAACCTAACCAACCAACCAACCTAACCAACCTAAGCAATCTAACCTAACCAACTAACCAACCCAACCTAACCTAACCAACCAACCTAAGCAATCTAACCTAACCAACTAACCTAACCAACCAACCTAACCAACCAACCAACCTAACCAACCAACCAACCTAACCAACCTAAGCAATCTAACCTAACCAACTAACCTAACCAACTAACCTAACCAACCTCCTAATGCATTCCATTTGTCAACCACTCTGACACTAAAAAAGTTCTTTCTAATATCTCTGTGGCTCATTTGGGCACTCAGTTTCCACCGGTGTCCCCTTGTGCTAAATAGACTGTCTTTATCTACCCTATCAATTCCCTTCAGAATCTTAAATGTGGTGATCATGTCCCCCCTAACTCTTCTGTCTTCCACCGAAGTGAGGTTTAATTCCCGTAGTCTCTCCTCGTAGCTCATACCTCTCAGCTCGGGTACTAGTCTGGTGGCAAACCTTTGAACCTTTTCCAGTTTAGTCTTATCCTTGACTAGATATGGACTCCATGCTGGGGCTGCATACTCCAGGATTGGCCTGACATATGTGGTATACGAAGTTCTGAATGATTCTTTACACAAGTTTCTGAATGCCGTTCGTATGTTGGCCAGCCTGGCATATGCCGCTGATGTTATCCGCTTGATATGTGCTGCAGGAGACAGGTTTGGCGTGATATCAACCCCCAAGTCTTTTTCCTTCTCTAACTCCTGAAGAATTTCCTCTCCCAGATGATACCTTGTATCTGGCCTCCTGCTCCCTACACCTATCTTCATTACATTACATTTGGTTGGGTTAAACTCTAACAACCATTTGTTCGACCATTCCTTCAGCTTGTCTAGGTCTTCTTGAAGCCACAAACAGTCCTCTTCTGTTTTAATCCTTCTCATAATTTTAGCAGCGTCCGCAAACATTGAGAGAAATGAATCGATACCCTCCGGGAGATCATTTACATATATCAGAAACAAGATAGGACCGAGTACAGAGCCCTGTGGGACTCCACTGGTGACTTCACGCCAATTGGAGGTCTCACCCCCTCACCGTAACTCTCTGCTTCCTATTGCTTAGATAATCCCTTATTAACTGGAGCACCTTACCAGCTACACCTGCCTGTCTCTCCAGCTTATGTACCAGCCTCTTATGCGCGCACACACACACACACACACACACACACACACACACACACACACACACACACACACACACACACACACACACACACACACACACACACACACACTGACCCACAGAGACTGCCCAAATATGTATACTAACAGCAGCAGCAGTTGGTGTTCCCAGGCAGGTCACCCATCCAAGTACTAACCAAAGTCAACGGTGTTTAACCTGACAGATGTATGGGAGGAGACGCAGTGTTCTCAAGGTGATAGGTAGGTAGGTAGTATGGCCGTTGTTATTGTATACAAGTAGTAAGTAATCACATGTGAGTGAGTGAGTGAGTCAAGATAATGGTAACTGCGGCGGGCGGGCAGGCGGAGGATACTCACACATAGCAGCCAATTCTCCATTAATGAGAGTACTTATTGCAAATATTTAGTCAAATTAACCAACAACAAATGGACTACTACTACTACTACTACTCTTGCTCCAAAATAGAAATGTTGGGATGCCACCGCTGCCATTGATCTCGCACAAGTTGCTGCTGACAAATGACTCATTTAGGCCTTGCATATGCTCTCTTAGGCTTCATTTAGTCAATAATTGTAACATCATTGAGTCGGGGGACAGGCAGACAGGCACTTTATACATGTTAGGCTTATAGTGGTCTCCAACACCCACCACCCCACAAGGTCCAACTAGTGACTAACCCTCACTCACTCACCACGCCCCAAGTAGCTAGCTTACTAACGCCTGGATACCTATTTACTGATAGGTGAACATAGATAGATAGATAGATAGGTGGCTACCAACAATTACAGCCCTACTTCTACAAACCTACCCTAAACCAACCTAACCTAATCTAACCTAACCTAACCTAATCTAACATAACCTAACCTAACGTAACTAACTAAAGATAGATAGATAGATAGGTGGCTACCAACAATTACAGCCCTACTTCTACAAACCTACCCTAAACCAACCTAACCTAATCTAACCTAACCTAACCTAATCTAACATAACCTAACCTAACGTAACTAACTCCTGGATACCTATTTACTGTTAGGTGAATAGATGTATTCGGTGATAGGAAACGCTACCTACAATTACAGCCCTTCTTCTATTTCTACAAACCTAGCCTATTTCCTAGCTTAAACTAACCTAACCTAAGGTAATCTAACTAACTCCTGGATACCTATTTACTGCTACGTGAACAGAGAAGACACGCTACCAACAATTACTGCCCTATTTCTATTTCAACAAAAATAGCCTATTTCTTAGCCTAAACTAATCTAACCTAATTAAACCTAACCTAACCTAATCTAACCTTACCTATATATATACTTCACTACTCACTATCATCATCACTACCACACTACTCACTAACATCATCACTACCTCACTACTCACCATCATCATCACTACCTCTCTACTCACCATCATCATTACCTCACTACTCACCATCACTACCACACTACTCACCATCATCACTACCACACTACTCACTAACATCATCACTACCACACTACTCACCATCATCATCATTACCTCACTACTCACCATCACTACCACACTACTCACCATCTTCACTACCTCACTAACATCATCACTTCCTCAATACTCACCATCATCATCATTACCTCACTACTCACCATCACTACCACACTACTCACCATCATCACTACCTCACTAACATCATCACTTCCTCAATACTCACCATCATCATCATTACCTCACTACTCACCATCACTACCACACTACTCACCATCATCATCATTACCTCACTACTCACCATCACTACCACACTACTCACCATCATCACTACCTCACTACTCACCATCATCATCATTACCTCACTACTCACCATCACTACCACACTACTCACCATCATCACTACCACACTACTCACCATCATCACTACCTCACTAACATCATCACTTCCTCAATACTCACCATCATCATCACTACCTCTCTAATCACCATCATCATCATTACCTCATTACTCACCATCACTACCACACTACTCACCATCATCACTACCACACTACTCGGTGAGTATTGTGGTAGTGATAGTGAGTAGTGATGATGGTGAGTAGTGAGGTAGTGATGATGGTGAGTAGTGTGGTAGTGATGATGTTAGTGAGTAGTGTGGTAGTGATAGTGAGTAGTGATGATGGTGAGTAGTGATGATGGTGAGTAGTGATGATGATAGTGAGTAGTGAGGAAGTGATGATGTTAGTGAGTAGTGAGGTAGTGATGATGGTGAGTAGTGTGGTAGTGATGGTGAGTAGTGAGGTAATGATGATGATGGTGAGTAGTGTGGTAGTGATGATGATAGTGAGTAGTGTGGTAGTGATGATGGTGAGTAGTGTGGTAGTGATGGTGAGTAGTGAGGTAATGATGATGATGGTGATTAGAGAGGTAGTGATGATGATGGTGAGGTAGTGATGATGATGGTGAGTAGTGAGGAAGTGATGATGTTAGTGAGTAGTGAGGTAGTGATGATGGTGAGTAGTGTGGTAGTGATGGTGAGTAGTGAGGTAATGATGATGATGGTGAGTATTGAGGAAGTGATGATGTTAGTGAGGTAGTGATGATGGTGAGTAGTGTGGTAGTGATGGTGAGTAGTGAGGTAATGATGATGATGGTGAGTATTGAGGAAGTGATGATGTTAGTGAGGTAGTGATGATGGTGAGTAGTGTGGTAGTGATGGTGAGTAGTGAGGTAATGATGATGATGGTGAGTATTGAGGAAGTGATGATGTTAGTGAGGTAGTGAAGATGGTGAGTAGTGTGGTAGTGATGGTGAGTAGTGAGGTAATGATGATGATGGTGAGTAGTGTGGTAGTGATGATGTTAGTGAGTAGTGTGGTAGTGATGATGGTGAGTAGTGTGGTAGTGATGGTGAGTAGTGAGGTAGTGATGATGATGGTGAGTACTGTGGTAGTGATGATGTTAGTGAGTAGTGAAGTATATATATAGGTAAGGTTACATTAGGTTAGGTTAGGTTTAATTAGGTTAGATTAGTTTAGGCTAAGAAATAGGCTATTTTTGTTGAAATAGAAATAGGGCAGTAATTGTTGGTAGCGTGTCTTCTCTGTTCACGTAGCAGTAAATAGGTATCCAGGAGTTAGTTAGATTACCTTAGGTTAGGTTAGTTTAGACTAGGAAATAAGCTAGGTTTGCAGGTTAAGTTAGGTTAGTTTAGGCTAGGTTTGTAGAAATAGAAATAGAAAAAGGGCTGTAATTGTTGGTAGCCTATCTAACCTAACCAAGGAACCTAACCAACCAACCTAACCAACTATCCTAACCAAGGAACCTAACCAACCAACCTAACCAACCATCCTAACCAGGGAACCTAACCAACCATCCTAACCAGGGAACCTAACCAACCAACCTAACCAAGCAACCTAACCAACCAACCTAACCAAGGAACCTAATCAACCAACCTAACCAAGCAACCTAACCAAGCAACCTAACCAAGCAACCTAACCAAGGAACCTAACCAAGCAACCTAACCAAGCAACCTAACCAAGCAACCTAACCAACCAACCTAACCAAGCAACCTAACCAAGCAACCTAACCAACCATCCTAACCAGGGAACCTAATCAACCAACCTAACCAAGCAACCTAACCAAGCAACCTAACCAACCAACCTAACCAAGGAACCTAATCAACCAACCAACCTAACCTAACTCAACCAACCCAACCAACCAACCAACCAACCTAACCAACGTAACCAACCAACCTAACCAAGCAACCTAACCAATGTAACCAACCAACCTAACCAATGTAACCAACCAACCTAACCAACGTAACCAACCAACCTAACCAACGTAACCAACCAACCTAACCAACGTAACCAACCTAAGCAACCAACCTAAGCAACCAACCTAAGCAACCTAACCAACCAACCAACCTAACCAACCTAACAAACCAACCTAACTAACCAACCAACCAACCTAACCAACCAACCTAAGCTATCTAACCAAACCAACCAACCAACCTAACCAACCTAACAAACCAACCTAACTAACCAACCAACCAACCTAAGCAACCAACCTAAGCAACCTAACCTAACCAACCAACCAACCTAACCAACCTAACAAACCAACCTAACTAACCAACCAACCAACCTAACCAACCAACCTAAGCTATCTAACCTAACCAACCAACCTATCCAACCAACCTTAGCTATCTAACCTAACCAACCAACCTAAGCTATCTAACCTAACCAAGCAACCTAAGCTATCTAACCTAACCAACCAACCCAACCAACCTAACCTAACCAACCAACCTAACCAACGTAACCAACCATCCTAACCAACGTAACCAACCAACCTAACCAACGTAATAACGTAACCAACTTAACCTAACCAACCAACCTAACCAACCTAACCTAACCAACCTAACCAACCAACCAACCAACCTAACCAACGAACCTAACCAACAAACCAACCAACCTAACTAACCAACCAACCTAATCAACCAACCTAACTAACCAACCAACCTAACTAACCTAACCAACCAACCTAAGCTATCTAACCTAACCAAGCAACCTAACCAACCAACCTAACCAAGCAACCTAACCAACCAACCTAACCAACCAACCTAACCAACCAATCTAACCAAGGAACCTAACCAATCAACCAACCTAACGAACCTAAGCTATCTAACTAACCAACCTAACTAACCAACCAACCTAACCAACATAAGCTATCTAACCTAACCAACCAACCTAACCAACCAACCTAACTAACCTAACCAACCAACCTAACCAACATAACCAACCTAACCAACCAACCTAAGCAACCAACCTAAGCAACCAACCTAAGCAACCTAACCTAACCAACCTAACCTAACCAACCTAACCAACCAACCAACCTAACAAACCAACCAAACTAACCAACCAACCTAACCAACCAACCTAAGCTATCTAACCTAACCAACCAACCTATCCAACCAACCTTAGCTATCTAACCTAACCAACCAACCTAAGCAATCTAACCTAACCAACCAACCTAAGCTATCTAACCTAACCAAGCAACCTAACCAAGCAACCTAACCAACCAACCTAACCAACAAACCTAACTAAAGAACCTAATCAACCAACCTATCCAAGCAACCTAACGAACCAACCTAACCTAACCTAACCAACCAACCAACCAACCCAACCTAACCTAACCAACATAACCAACTATCCTCACCAACGTAACCAATCAACGTAACCAACCTAACCTAACCTAACCAACCAACTAACCTAACCAACCAACCAACCTAACCAACGTAACCAACCAACCTAACCAATGTAACCAACCAACCTAACCAACGTAACCAACCTAAGCAACCAACCTAAGCAACCAAACCTAAGCAACCTAACCTAACCAACCTAACCTAACCAACCTAACCTAACCAACCAACCAACCAACCAACCTAACAAACCAACCTAACTAACCAACCAACCAACCTAAGCTATCTAATCTGACCAAGCAACCTAACCAACCAACCTAACCAAGGAACCTAACCAACCAACCTAACCAACCTAAGCTATCTAACCAACCAACCTAACCAACCAACCTAACCAAGGAACCTAACCAACCAACCAACCTAACCAACCTAAGCTATCTAACCAACCAACCTAACTAACCTAACCAACCAACCTAACCAACGTAACCAACCTAAGCAACCTAACCTAACCAACCTAACCTAACCAACCAACCTAACCTAACCTACCCAACCAACCAACCAACCCAACCAACGCTATCTACCCTAACCAACCACCCTAAGCTATCTAACCTAACCAACCAACCTAACCTAACCTACCCAACCAACCTAACCTAACCTAACCAACCAACCAACCAACCAACCTAACCAACCAACCTAACCAACCAACCAACCTAACCAACCAACCTAACCTAACCTAACCTACCCAACCAACCTAACCTAACCTAACCAACCAACCAACCAACCTAACCAACCAACCTAACCAACCAACCAACCTAACCAACCAACCTAACAAACCTAACCAACCAACTTAAGCTATCTAACCTAACCAACTAACCTAACCAACCAACCTAACTAACCTAACCAACCAACCTAAGCTATCTAACCAACCTAACCAAGCAACCTAACCAACCAACGTAACCAACCTAACCAACCAACCTAAGCAACCTAACCTAACCAACCAACCTAAGCTATCTAACCTATCCAACCAACCTAAGCAACCTAACCTAACCAACCAACCTAAGCTATCTAACCTATCCAACCAACCTAAGCAACCTAACCTAACCAACCAACCTAAGCTATCTAACCTATCCAACCAACCTAAGCAACCTAAGCTATCTAACCTAACCTAACCAACCTAACCGAAGAACCTAATCAACCAACCTAACCAACGTAACCAACCAACCTAAGCAATGTAATCTAACCAACCTAACCTGAGCAACCTAACCTGAGCAACCTAACCTGAGCAACCTAACCTGAGCAACCTAACCTGAGCAACTTAACCTGAGCAACCTAACCTGAGCAACCTAACCTGAGCAACCTAACCTAACCAACCTAACCTGAGCAACCTAACCTGAGCAACCTAACCTGAGCAACCTAACCTAACCTAACCTAACCTAACCTAACCTAACCTAACCTGAGCAACCTAACCTGAGCAACCTAACCTGAGCAACCTAACCTGAGCAACCTAACCTGAGCAACCTAACCTAACCAACCTAATTATATTATATTATTATTATTATTATATATTATATTATTATTATACAACCTTATCTCCCTTCTTATTATCATATCTTATTATTATTATTATTATCTTATTGTCAACTCCCTTCTTATTATCATATCTTATTATTATTATTATTATCTTATTGTCAACTCCCTTCTTATTATCTGACACGAACCTTCGGTTCGTGTCAGAGTCCATGAGTGTCCGTGTGCGTGTCCGTGTGAGTGTCCGTGTCCGTGTATCCAAGGGGTTTTGGGTCCAGGAAGCTACTTGTGTCGACCCAAATTGCCTCCCTTCTCCCCACCTGAAATCCAGGTGGATTGAAAGACCTGCCCGAGGTCAGTGGATCCAGGTATCCGTCCGTGGCCCCCCGGACTTCAACCCTTCCCCACATTCCAAGGAGTCGGTCAATCAATCTTCGGCTATCCAGAGAATCTATCGAAACTGATGCTCCTACAGGAGGGGACACACAGAGAAATCTGTGCCCTGTACTTGCAACCGTTCCGACAGGCTCGAACGCAGATCTATCCGGATTAGGAACTTGTTCTATCCGACTAGGCCACGCTGGAGTTGCCTTCTGAATCAAATTTGGCACTTGTATTTATATCTCATAGCAAGGTTAGTTAGTGTCTATTTATCAACAGTTGCAATGATTGAGATGTTAAGTTGTTAATTTGTGTTGACAGAAATACCTGACAGCTTTGTTTGGTAAGGTTGCAGTCCCGTGAGGCAGTTTTACGAATGAATATTGGAGAATTTAGGCTAACTGACGTGTGTGTGTGTATGTGTGTACTCACCTAGTTGTACTCACCTAGTTGTGTTTGCGGGGGTTGAGCTCTGGCTCTTTGGTCCCGCCTCTCAACCGTCAATCAACAGGTGTACAGATTCCTGAGCCTATTGGGCTCTATCATATCTACACTTGAAACTGTGTATGGAGTCAGCCTCCACCACATCACCTCCTAATGCATTCCATTTGTCAACCACTCTGACACTAAAAAAGTTCTTTCTAATATCTCTGTGGCTCATTTGGGCACTCAGTTTCCACCTGTGTCCCCTTGTGCTTGTTCCCCTTGTGCTAAATAGACCGTGTTTATCTACCTTATCAATTCCCTTCAGAATCTTGAATGTGGTGATCATGTCCCCCCTAACTCTTCTGTCTTCCAACACTGTGTGTGTGTGTGTGTGTGTGTGTGTGTGTGTGTGTGTGTGTGTGTGTGTGTGTGTGTGTGCGCATAAGAGGCTGGTACATAAGCTGGAGAGACAGGCACGTGTAGCTGGTAAGGTGCTCCAGTGGATAAGGGAGTATCTAAGCAATAGGAAGCAGAGAGTTACGGTGAGGGGTGAGACCTCCGATTGGCGTGAAGTCACCAGTGGAGTCCCACAGGGCTCTGTACTCGGTCCTATCTTGTTTCTGATATATGTAAATGATCTCCCGGAGGGTATCGATTCATTTCTCTCAATGTTTGCGGACGCTGCTAAAATTATGAGAAGGATTAAAACCGAAGAGGACTGTTTGAGGTTTCAAGAAGACCTAGACAAGCTGAAGGAATGGTCGAACAAATGGTTGTTAGAGTTTAACCCAACCAAATGTAATGTAATGGAGATAGGTGTAGGGAGCAGGAGGCCAGATACAAGGTATCATCTGGGAGAGGAAATTCTTCAGAAGTCAAAGAAGGAAAAAGACTTAGGGGTTGATATCACGCCAGACCTGTCTCCTGCAGCACATATCAAGCGGATAACATCAGCGGCATATGCCAGGCTGGCCAACATACGAACGGCATTCAGAAACTTGTGTAAAGAATCATTCAGAATTTTGTATACCACATAAGTCAGGCCAATCCTGGAGTATGCAGCCCCAGCATGGAGTCCATATCTAGTAAAGGATAAGACTAAACTGGAAAAGGTTCAAAGGTTTGCCACCAGACTAGTACCCGAGCTGTGAGGTATGAGCTACGAGGAGAGACTATGGGAATTTAACCTCACTTCGCTGGAAGACAGAAGAGTTAGGGGGACATGATCACCACATTTAAGATTCTGAAGGGAATTGATAGGGTAGATAAAGACAGTCTATTTAGCACAAGGGGACACAGGTGGAAACTGAGTGCCCAAATGAGCCACAGAGATATTTGAAAGAACTTTTTTAGTGTCAGAGTGGTTGACAAATGGAATGCATTAGGAAGTGATGTGGTGGAGGCTGACTCCATACACAGTTTCAAGTGTAGATATGATAGAGCCCAATAGGCTCAGGAATCTGTACACCTGTTGATTGACGGTTGAGAGGCGGGACCAAAGAGCCAGTGCTCAACCCCCGCAAACACAACTAGGTGAGTACACACACACACACACACACAGGAAGCAGCCCGTAGCAGCTGTCTAACTCCCAGGTACCTATTTACTGCTAGGTAACAGAGGCATTCAGGGTAAAAGAAACTCTGCCCATCGTTTCTCGCCGGCGCCCGGGATCGAACCCCTTAACCACACGATCACGTGTCCAGCGTGCTGTCCACTTGGCCACCGGCTGTGTGTGTGTGCGTATGGGCGTTAATCTACGACTCTAATATGACTCACTGGCTGCTGGCGTCATCCAAAAGGCTGACTCACTTAAGGCTGAACTGGACACCGTCCATCCAAGACTTAGTAAAGACTGTCTTAGTGATCTTAAAGACCCCCCCCCCCCCCGCAGGTCCAGGCTGAGGGCAACACAGCTCGTGGCAGATGCAACAGCATAAAACATCTTAGTATAATTGTTTGCAACATTGCCATGAGTTTAGCAACACTGTTTTACCCATTCACATGCATTTTTAGCCCCATTGCCATACTTTTTTTACCCTATTGCCATACTTTTTTTACCCAATTGCCATACTTTTTTACCGTATTGCCATACTTGTTTACCCTATTGCCATACTTTTTTTACCCTATTGCCATACTTGTTTACCCTATTGCCATACTTTTTTTTACCCTATTGCCATACTTTTTTTACCCTATTGCCATACTTTTTTTACCCTATTGCCATACTTTTTTTACCCTATTGCCATACTTTTTTTACCCTATTGCCATACTTTTTTTACCCTATTGCCATACTTTTTTACCCAATTGCCATACTTTTTTACCGTATTGCCATACTTGTTTACCCTATTGCCATACTTTTTTTACCCTATTGCCATACTTTTTTTACCCTATTGCCATACTTTTTTTACCCTATTGCCATACTTTTTTTACCCTATTGCCATACTTGTTTACCCTATTGCCATACTTTTTTTACCCTATTGCCATACTTTTTTTACCCTATTGCCATACTTTTTTACCCTATTGCCATACTTTTTTACCCTATTGCCATACTTTTTTTACCCTATTGCCATACTTTTTTACCCTATTGCCATACTTTTTTACCCTATTGCCATACTTTTTCCCCATTGCCATACTTTTTTACCCTATTGCCATACTTTTTCCCCATTGCCATGCATAATAATCATTGCTTAAAAACATATATTTGAAGGAAATTAAGACTTAATTATTGGTAGCATTTGCAAGTAAAAGGTTATACAAAACAAATAATAGGGTGAGACACAGACTGTTTTAGCGTGAAGAAACAGCTTCAGCGTCAAGAAACAAAAACAGCTTCAGCGTCAAGAAACAAAAACAGCTTCAGCGTCAAGAAACAAAAACAGCTTCAGCGTCAAGAAACAAAAACAGCTTCAGCGTCAAGAAACAAAAACAGCTTCAGCGTCAAGAAACAAAAACAGCTTCAGCGTCAAGAAACAAAAACAGCTTCAGCGTCAAGAAACAAAAACAGCTTCAGCGTCAAGAAACAAAAACAGCTTCAGCGTCAAGAAACAAAAACAGCTTCAGCGTCAAGAAACAAAAACAGCTTCAGCGTCAAGAAACAAAAACAGCTTCAGCGTCAAGAAACAAAAACAGCTTCAGCGTCAAGAAACAAAGACAGCTTCAGCGTCAAGAAACAAAAACAGCTTCAGCGTCAAGAAACAAAAACAGCTTCAGCGTCAAGAAACAAAAACAGCTTCAGCGTCAAGAAACAAAAACAGCTTCAGCGTCAAGAAACAAAAACAGCTTCAGCGTCAAGAAACAAAAACAGCTTCAGCGTCAAGAAACAAAGACAGCTTCAGCGTCAAGAAACAAAAACAGCTTCAGCGTCAAGAAACAAAAACAGCTTCAGCGTCAAGAAACAAAAACAGCTTCAGCGTCAAGAAACAAAAACAGCTTCAGCGTCAAGAAACAAAAACAGCTTCAGCGTCAAGAAACAAAAACAGCTTCAGCGTCAAGAAACAAAAACAGCTTCAGCGTCAAGAAACAAAAACAGCTTCAGCGTCAAGAAACAAAAACAGCTTCAGCGTCAAGAAACAAAAACCGCTTTAGGATAAAGGAACAAAAATAGCTTCAGCATGAAGGAACAAAAACAGCTTCAGCGCCAAGAAACAAAAACAGCTTTAACATGAAGGAACAAAAACAGCTTTAACATGAAGGAACAAAAACAGCTTTAACATGAAGGAACAAAAACAGCTTTAACATGAAGGAACAAAAACAGCTTTAACATGAAGGAACAAAAACAGCTTTAACATGAAGGAACAAAAACAGCTTTAGCGCCAAGAAACAAAAACAGCTTTAACATGAAGGAACAAAAACAGCTTTAACATGAAGGAACAAAAACAGCTTTAGCGCCAAGAAACAAAAACAGCTTTAACATGAAGGAACAAAAACAGCTTCAGCGTCAAGAAACAAAAAGAGCTTCAGCGCCAAGAAACAAAGACAGCTTTAACATGAAGTAACAAAAACAGCTTTAACATGAAGGAACAAAAACAGCTTTAACATGAAGGAACAAAAACAGCTTTAACATGAAGGAACAAAAACAGCTTTAACATGAAGGAACAAAAACAGCTTCAGCGTCAAGAAACAAAAACAGCTTCAGCGCCAAGAAACAAAAACAGCTTTAGGATGAAGGAACAAAAACAGCTTCAGCGCCAAGAAACAAAGACAGCTTCAGCGCCAAGAAACAAAGACAGCTTTAACATGAAGGAACAAAACAGCTTTAACATGAAGGAACAAAAACAGCTTTAACATGAAGGAACAAAAACAGCTTTAACATGAAGGAACAAAAACAGCTTTAGCGCCAAGAAACAAAAACAGCTTTAACATGAAGGAACAAAAACAGCTTTAACATGAAGGAACAAAAACAGCTTTAGCGCCAAGAAACAAAAACAGCTTTAACATGAAGGAACAAAAACAGCTTCAGCGTCAAGAAACAAAAACAGCTTCAGCGCCAAGAAACAAAGACAGCTTTAACATGAAGGAACAAAAACAGCTTTAACATGAAGGAACAAAAACAGCTTTAACATGAAGGAACAAAAACAGCTTTAACATGAAGGAACAAAAACAGCTTCAGCGTCAAGAAACAAAAACAGCTTCAGCGCCAAGAAACAAAGACAGCTTTAACATGAAGGAACAAAAACAGCTTCAGCGTCAAGAAACAAAAACAGCTTCAGCGTCAAGAAACAAAAAGAGCTTCAGCGCCAAGAAACAAAGACAGCTTTAACATGAAGTAACAAAAACAGCTTTAACATGAAGGAACAAAAACAGCTTTAACATGAAGGAACAAAAACAGCTTTAACATGAAGGAACAAAAACAGCTTTAACATGAAGGAACAAAAACAGCTTCAGCGTCAAGAAACAAAAACAGCTTCAGCGCCAAGAAACAAAAACAGCTTTAGGATGAAGGAACAAAAACAGCTTCAGCGCCAAGAAACAAAGACAGCTTCAGCGCCAAGAAACAAAGACAGCTTTAACATGAAGGAACAAAAACAGCTTCAGCGCCAAGAAACAAAGACAGCTTCAGCGCCAAGAAACAAAGACAGCTTTAACATGAAGGAACAAAACCAGCTTCAGCGTCAAGAAACAAAGACAGCTATAACATGAAGGAACAAAGACAGCTTCAGCGTCAAGAAACAAAGACAGCTTTAGCATGAAGGAACAAAAACAGCTTCAGCGTGAAGAGTGAAAGAGATAGAGGCCCCAAGAGACTCCACACCTTAAAATATATACAAGATAAAGTTTAAAATACAACTGTAGCTCTTCCAAACCACTTTTATTTTGGTGTAGTGGCTAAACTGTATGAACCAAACCCAGCAGTATTAGAAGCATGGACACCAACACCCAAATAGAACAAGTAGCGGGAAGACATTTCAAATTGAATTATTTGACGGTTGACAATACCGTTAACCGTCATGGTTCAAATTTGAAAGGAGGTAGGGATTTAAAATTTAATTATTTAACGGTCTAAAAATACACCATAACGATAGATGTGGATATATATATATATACACTGAGAAGTATAACTCCCCTTTTTTGCTGTATACTGAGAGTATACTTTAGTCCAGTATACTTGTGGTCACCTTAAGAACCTTGCAGATAGGCCTTAGGCCTTAAAGACAAGCGTCAATGTAAGGATGACATGTGCAGCCACAGATGTACTTGTAGCAGACATGGAGAATGTCTCCAGTAGCCTCTTCCCCCTCACAACACTATTCTAACAACTCCGCCCAATGAACATTTCAAAATAATTAGTTCTACCCTTACCCATTTTCCCTCATAAAAAGGCTTAGTTATCTCATCAGAAGTAACAAGACTTTTCATAATGTTGTACTTAGAATCTATATACACTATAAATTACTCATTACTATACTCCGTGTCATAGAAAACGGCGTGAAGGTTTGTGGGTGCCTACCATTTGCATAAACAGCAAACCAATTTCGTTTTTTGTTGGTCCTGCTGATTCTTCCTAATTTTCTATTGCTTTCCTTATTTGCAATAAATTATTGTTTTGGTGGATATGTTGAGATTACTGAGCTGTCTGTCATGAGTGTGGGGGGGGGGGGGGGGGGGGGGGGGGGGGGGGAGGGAGGAGCAGGGCCGCCTACAGCCACTCCGACTGTCTCACCACTCGGCTGTTAAAGGCTTTGTCTCAGGTTAGTGTGGGTCACCCAGGTGTGGGAGGAGACACAGGTGTGGGTGTTGGTGCAGGTGTGGGAGATCATGTAGGTGTGGAGGACCACAGATACTAGGGGGGGGGGGGAAATGACGATGATGTGTGAGATGACGGGTGTGGCATGTGATATTGGTACATATGAGGCTGGGTGTTTAGAAATATGTGGTTTTGGGGGGTGAGTGAGAGTGAGTGAACTGTGAGAGAGGGTGAGTGAGAGTGAGGGGACTGTGAGAGAGGGTGAGTGAGAGTGATTGGACTGTAAGAGAGGGTGAGTGAGAGTGAATGGACTGTGAGAGGGGTGAGTGAGTGGGTGGAGGTTGGTGTGAAATGTCAGCAGGTGAGAGGGTCCACAGTAGTTTCCCCTCACCCCCTCCCCTTCCCCCTCATCCACCTACACTTTCATCCTCATCCACCTGCCTCTTCACTCCAGGACCCCCCCCCACACACATCTGCCCTTTCCTCATAACTCCTCATCTGCCATCTGAGGCCAGTGGCACTCACCTCCCCCCCCACATCTGAGTGCCTCACACACACTTGTATGCCGCTAGCAGGTGTGTGTGACGTGTGTATGAAGCCCTCATGTATGCTGCCCTCACGTCTATGCTTCCCATATGAGTATGCTGCACAGGCACATGTGCAGTCTGCGAGCCTGTGTCACCCACGCTCCTATGCCTCATGACCCCCGTGAGGTACACATACACACACACTCATATTTGGCCAACACACTCATGCCGCCCACATACTCATGCCTTCCATGGACTCATAGCACCGCCAAACCCATGAGTGTTCATCAATAAACACTCGGGCGTAATAGACGCATTCCAGCACATATGTACGCCCGCACATACGTACACCCGCACGTACGTACGTCCGCACATATGTACGCCCACACGTACACACTGGGAAGAATACACGAACCTCCCTCTCAGACCACCTCGGTAGTTATCTAAGTATTTGCGATGGTCCGAAAGCATATTACGGTTTCAGTGATAGCCTACTGACAAACAGGGAAATGAACCTTTGTCCTAAACAGAAATTATTCTCAAGTTATACATTTATTGTAATATAAATCCAGACGGGACACCACGAGCGAAGCTCTCGTCATGTAAGTACATTTAGGTAGTTACGCACACACACACATATATGTAAACAAAACACATAGCCTGTTATACAGGAATTGTAGGTTTATATCTACAGATGACTGGAAGGAAGAGAGACCACGTGGTTTAAGCTGTATATATGTTGTTGTTGTTGAGTTAGGGGCGACGACGATCGTGGGATCGGATGCGCCCCGGCGTACCCGTGAAGGGTGAATCGCAAAGCCAGAAAAGGCGAAACGCCAAGCCAAAACGCGAAATGAGTGACGCCAAGCACTAGAAACTGATATGCACCCCGGCAAAGCTACACACAAAGGGAGAGGCAGAAGCACATAATAGAACAGGGCAAACAAACAGTCAGAAGGGCACACAGCACGTCATAGAGCAAATACACAAGAAATCAGAGCACAAACTTGCCCGGGAACTTGGCGCGCGGGAACCTTACATTGAACGCCTCCCAGAGCACCCATTGCCAAGGGTCTCGTCCATCCACCGGTGACGCCATAACATCCGGAACAGGGGCAACAAACACCTGCAAACTGGGGACCCAGATGGTAGTACTCATGAGGCGAGAAGTCGCCACTCGCCCCCACAGGAAGGGAACTTGCCCCCCACGAAAGCACTCCGGACCGTCAGACAGCAGTAACTAGGCAATCTTCGACCAGTGACCCGGTGGCATCACAGACGCCGGCAACACGTCCCCCAGGGCCCCAACGCGCACCCGCACCACAGGGGTACCCGTGGCCCCGGGCACACCACCAGACGACAGCAGGGAACCCGGACGACGCGCATCCTTCCGTAACGTCACCACCAGGCCACGCCCAGCACCAGAGTCCACACCATCCCTGGCAGCGGGAGCCACCACCCCCCACTGTGGAGAGTCCCCCGGCGGAGAAGGAACCGAAAGCACGTCCGAGACACAGGCACCAGCACCGGCAGGCACATGGACCTCCGCCACCACGAACCGCGGAGACATCGACGCATCCGTATCCACACTGGCAACACCCGAAGCCCCACAGACACTGAAGTCACCAACGTCGGCCCAGGAAGAAGACGAACGCCGGGAACGTTTGGGCACCGGCCGGATATCGTCCGAGCCGGTAAGTGACCCAGAAACACGGGTACCACGAGCCGAAGGAACCGACGCCAGGACGGCAGCAGCCTCTACCACAGGGGGAACCGGGCCACACACAGCAGGAGGCTCCGCAGCCACCCCAGCACCCAGCACATCCGGGACCCGAGTCACGGACACAGGGCCAGGCGCAGCATCAGAAGACGAGGGAGAAGACAGTGACGTCACACAGGGAGCTCCAGGGAGGGCCACGGGAGCAGCTGGGACAGCGACAGGATCAGGCAGACCAACCGACGGTACCTCAAGAACCGGAGGAGGGACGGCAACAACCGGAGGAGGGACGGCAACAACCGGAGGAGGGACGGCAACAACCGGAGGAGGGACGGCAACAACCGGAGGAGGGACGGCAACAACCGGAGGAGGGACGGCAACAACCGGAGGAGGGACGGCAACAACCGGAGGAGGGACGGCAACAACCGGAGGAGGGACGGCAACAACCGGAGGAGGGACGGCAACAACCGGAGGAGGGACGGCAACAACCGGAGGAACGGCAGGCGCCGCCGGGGAAGCTGCAGCAGCAGACGGGACGCGCACCACCTCATCAACATCACCGGAGACTGCCGCCAGAGGGAGCGGCGGGAAATCCTCGTCGCGGAACAAGTTGACAGGAGCAGCAGGGGCCTCAGAGCACCCGGCAGCCTGATGCCCCAACAGGCCACACCGGAAACAGGTACGAGGCTGCCGGGCATAATACACCCGGACGTAGTACCCCATAAGCCGGACAGAAGAAGGTATATCCGACCGCAGGCGCATCCCCAACGTGCGAATGTTTGTACGCCTCCCAGCATACCGCCCCGAGGAGAGCGTGTTCACCCGCACGCTGACAACAGTACCAAAACCCCCGAAGTAACGCCGGAGGAGGTCATCAGGGAACTCCAGGGGCGCACCATGGACACTGACATAAGTCAGGGCACCACTGCGGTCCGAAATCGCCACAGAGCCGGCATCGTCTGGCAACGGCAACGTACGCCCCCCGTACCGACGGAGGAAGTCCCGGTACTCGTCCTCCCCCACGAACTTTATAACA
>NW_027189460.1:37500-187115 GCF_040958095.1 Procambarus clarkii
CTGTACTTGTTGGTACAGTTGCTGTTGTGGCTGTACTTGTTGGTACAGTTGCTGTTGTGGCTGTACTTGTTGGTACAGTTGCTGTTGTGGCTGTACTTGTTGGTACAGTTGCTGTTGTGGCTGTACTTGCTGGTCTGGCTGGTGTGGGGGGTCTGGCTGGTGTGGGAGGTCTGGCTGGTGTGGGAGGTCTGGCTGGTGTGGGAGGTCTGGCTGGTGTGGGGGGTCTGGCTGGTGTGGGGGGTCTGGCAGGTATTTCTACAAACCTAGCCTAAACTAACCTAACTTAACCTGCAAACCTAGCCTATTTCCTAGTCAAAACAAACATATCCTAATCTAAGCTAACCTAACCTAACCTAACGTAACTAACTCCTGGATACCTATTTACTGTTAGGTGAATAGGTGTATTCGGTGATAGGAAACGCTACCTACAATTACAGCCCTTCTTCTTTTTCTATTTCTACAAACCTAGCCTATTTCCTAGCCTAAACTAACCTAACCTAAGGTAATCTAACTAACTCCTGGATACCTATTTACTGCTACGTGAACAGAGAAGACACGCTACCAACAATTACTGCCCTATTTCTATTTCAACAAAAATAGCCTATTTCTTAGCCTAAACTAATCTAACCTAATTAAACCTAACCTAACCTAATCTAACCTTACCTATATATATACTTCACTACTCACTATCATCATCACTACCACACTACTCACTAACATCATCACTACCTCACTACTCACCATCATCATCATCACTACCTCTCTACTCACCATCATCATCACTACCTCTCTACTCACCATCATCATTACCTCACTACTCACCATCATCATCACTACCTCACCATCATCATCACTACCTCTCTACTCACCATCATCATCACTACCTTTCTACTCACCATCATCATCATTACCTCACTACTAACCATCATCATCACTACCTCACTATCATCATCATCATCATTACCTCACTACTCACCATCACTACCACACTACTCACCATCATCACTACCTCACTACTCACCATCAATACCACACTACTCACCATCATCACTACCTCACTACTCACTAACATCATCACTTCCTCACTACTCACTATCATCATCACTACTCACCATCATCACTACTCACCATCATCACTACCACACTACTCATAAACATCATCACTACCACACTACTCACCATCATCACTACCACACTAATCATAAACATCATCACTACCACACTACTCACCATCATCACTACCACACTACTCTTAACCATCATCACTACCTCACCATCATCATCACTACCACACTACTCACCATCATCACTACCACACTACTCTTAACCATCATCACTACCTCACCATCATCATCACTACCTCACCATCATCACTACCTCACCATCATCATCACTACCTCACCATCATCATCACTACCTCACTACTCACCATCATCACTACCACAATACTCACCATCATCATCACTACCACAATACTCACGATCAACATCACTAACCACACTACTTAGCAACACCATCACTACCTCACTACTCACCATCATCATCACTATCACACTACTCACCATCATCATCACTACCTCACTACTCACCATCATCATCACTACCTCACTACTCACTATCATCATCACTACTACAATACTCACGATCAACATCACTAACCACACTACTCACTATCATCATCACTACCACACTACTCACCATCATCACTACCATACTATTCACTATCATCACTACCTCACTACTCACCATCATCACTACCACTACTCTCTATCATCACTTCTCACCATCAGCATCACTACCTCACTATCATCATCACTACCACACTACTCACCATCATCATCACTACCACACTATTCACTATCATCATCACTACCTCACTACTCACCATCATCATCACTACCACACTACTCACCATCATCATAACTACCTCACTACTCACTATCATCATCACTACCACACTACTCACCATCATCATCACTACCACACTACTCACTATCATCACTTCTATCACTACTCACCATCATCATCACTACCACACTACTCACCATCATCATCACTACCACACTACTCACCATCATCATCACTACCTCACTACTCACCAGCATCATCACTACCTCACTACTCACCATCATCACTACCTCACTACTCACTATCATCATCACTACTCACCATCATCATCACTACCACACTATTCACTATCATTATCACTACCACACTACTCACCATCATCATCACTACCACACTATTCACTATCATCATCACTACCTCACTATCACCATCACTACCTCACTATCATAATAACTACCACACTACTCACCATCATCATCACTACCACACTATTCACTATCATCATCACTACTCACTATCATATCTTCTATCACTTCTCACCATCATCATCACTACCACACTATTCACCATCATCACTACTACACTACTCACTATCATCATCACTACCACACTATTCACTATCATCATCACTACCACACTACTCACCATCATCATCTTTACCTCACTACTCACCATCATCATCACTATCATCATCACTACCACACTACTCACCATCATCATCACTACCACACTACTCACCATCATCATCACTACCTCACTACTCACCATCATCATCACTACCTCACTACTCACTATCATCATCACTACCTCACTACTCACCATCATCACTACCACACTACTCACTATCATCACTTCTCACCATCATCATCACTACCTCACTACTCACTATCATCATCACTACCACACTATTCACCATCATCATCACTACCACACTTCACTATCATCATCACTACCACACTACTCACCATCATCATCACTACCTCACTACTCACCATCATCATCACTACCACACTACTCACCATCATCATCACTACCTCACTACTCACCATCATCATCACTACCACACTACTTACCATCATCATCACTACCACACTTCACCATCATCATCACTACCTCACTATCATCATCACTACCACAATATTCACTATCATCATCACTACCACACTACTCACCATCATCATCACTACCACACTACTCACCATCATCATCACTACCTCACTACTCACCATCATCACTACTCACTATCACTACCACACTACTCACCGAGTAGTGTGGTAGTGATGATAGTGAGTAGTGTGGTAGTGATGATGGTGAGTAGTGTTGTAGTGATGATGTTTATGAGTAGTGTGGTAGTCATGATGGTGGGTAGTGATAATGGTGAGTAGTGATGATGATGATGATGATGATGGTGAGTAGTGAGGAAGTGATGATGTTAGTGAGTAGTGAGGAAATGATGATGGTGGTGAGTAGAGAAGTAGTGATGATGATGGTGAGTAGTGAGGTAGTGATGATGGTGAGTAGTGTGGTAGTGATGGTGAGTAGTGAGGTAATGTTGATGATGGTGAGTAGTGAGGTAATGATGACGATGGCGAGTAGTGTGGTAGTGATGATGTTAGTGAGTAGAGAGGTAGTGATGATGATGGTGAGTAGAGAGGTAGTGATGATGATGGTGAGTAGTGAGGTAATGATGATGATGGCGAGTAGTGTGGTAGTGATGATGTTAGTGAGTAGAGAGGTAGTGATGATGGTGAGTAGAGAGGTAGTGATGATGATGGTGAGGTAGTGATGATGATGGTGAGTAGTGAGGTAATGATGATGGTGATTAGAGAGGTAGTGATGAGGATGGTGAGTAGAGAGGTAGTGATGATGATGGTGAGTAGTGAGGTAGTGATGATGTTAGTGAGTAGTGTGGTAGTGATGATGATGGTGAGTAGTGAGGTAGTGATGATGTTAGTGAGTATTGTGGTAGTGATGATGATGGTGAGTAGAGAGGTAGTGATGATGTTAGTGAGTAGAGAGGTAGTGATGATGATGGTGAGTAGTGAGGTAGTGATGATGTTAGTGAGTATTGTGGTAGTGATGATGATGGTGAGTAGTGAGGTAGTGATGATGATGGTGAGTAGAGAGGTAGTGATGATGATGGTGAGTAGTGAGGTAGTGATGATGTTAGTGAGTAGTGTGGTAGTGATGATGATGGTGAGTAGAGAGGTAGTGATGATGTTAGTGAGTAGAGAGGTAGTGATGATGATGGTGAGTAGAGAGGTAGTGATGATGATGGTGAGGTAGTGATGATGATGGTGAGGTAGTGATGATGATGGTGAGTAGTGAGGTAATGATGATGGTGAGTAGAGAGGTAGTGATGATGATGGTGAGTAGAGAGGTAGTGATGATGATGGTGAGTAGTGAGGTAGTGATGATGTTAGTGAGTAGTGTGGTAGTGATGATGATAGTGAGTAGTGAAGTATATATATAGGTAAGGTTAGATTAGGTTAGGTTAGGTTTAATTAGGTTAGATTAGTTTAGGCTAAGAAATAGGCTATTTTTGTTGAAATAGAAATAGGGCAGTAATTGTTGGTAGCGTGTCTTCTCTGTTCACGTAGCAGTAAATAGGTATCCAGGAGTTAGTTAGATTACCTTAGGTTAGGTTAGTTTAGGCTAGGAAATAGGCTAGGTTTGTAGAAATAGAAAAAGAAGAAGGGCTGTAATTGTAGGTAGCGTTTCCTATCACCGAATACATCTATTCACCTAACAGTAAATAGGTATCCAGGAGTTAGTTACGTTAGGTTAGGTTAGGTTAGCTTAGATTAGGTTATGTTTGTTTTGACTAGGAAATAGGCTAGGTTTGCAGGTTAAGTTAGGTTAGTTTAGGCTAGGTTTGTAGAAATAGAAATAGAAAAAGGGCTGTAATTGTTGGTAGCCTATCTAACCTAACCAAGCAACCTAACCAACCAACCTAATCAACCAACGTAACCAACCAACCTAATCAACCAACGTAACCAACCAACCTAATCAACCAACCTAACCAACCAACCTAACCAACCAACCTAACCAACGTAACCAACCAACCTAACCAATGTAACCAACCAACCTAACCAACGTAACCAACCAACCTAACCAATGTAACCAACCTAAGCAACCAACCTAAGCAACCTAACCTAACCAACCAACCAACCTAACCAACCAACCAACCTAACCTAACCTAACCTAACCTAACCTAACCAACCTAACAAACCAACCAACCAACCTAAGCTATCTAACCTAACCAACCAACCTAAGCTATCTAACCTAACCAACCAACCTAAGCTATCTAACCTAACCAAGCAACCTAACCAAGCTACCTAACCAACCAACCTAAGCAACCAACCTAAGCAACCAACCTAAGCAACCAACCTAAGCAACCTAACCTAACCAACCTAACCTAACCAACCAACCTAAGCAACCAACCTAAGCAACCAACCTAAGCAACCAACCTAAGCAACCTAACCTAACCAACCTAACCTAACAAACCAACCTAACCAACCAACCTAACCTAACCAACCAACCTAACAAACCAACCTAACCAACCTAACCTAACAAACCAACCTAACCTAACAAACCAACCTAACCAACCAACCTAACCTAACCAACCAACCTAACCAACCAACCTAACCTAACCTAACCTAACCTAACCTAACCTAACCTAACCTAACCAACCTAACCTAACAAACCAACCTAACCAACCAACCTAACAAACCAACCTAACCAACCAACCTAACAAACCAACCTAACAAACCAACCAACCTAACCAACGTAACCAACCAACCAACGTAACCAACCAACCTAACCAACGTAACCAACCATCCTAACCAACGTGACCAACCAACCTAACCAATGTAATAACGTAACCAACTTAAGTTGGTTAGTGATACTAACCAACTACTAACTGCTAACAACAATGGTACTAACCAACTTAAGTTGGTTAGTACCAACGTAACCAACCTAAGCAACCAACCTAAGCAACCTAACCTAACCAACCAACCTAACCAACCAACCAACCTAACCAACCAACCTAACCAACCAACCAACCTAACCAACCAACGTAACTAACCTAACCAACCAACCTAAGCTATCTAATCTAACCAAGCAACCTAACCAACCAACCTAACCAAGGAACCTAACCAACCAACCAACCTAACCAACCTAAGCTATCTAACCTAACCAACCAACCTAACTAACCTAACCAACCAACCTAACCAACATAACCAACCTAACCAACCAACCTAACCAAGGAACCTAACCAACCAACCAACCTAACCAACCTAAGCTATCTAACCTAACCAACCAACCTAACTAACCTAACCAACCAACCTAACCAACGTAACCAACCTAACCAACTAACCTAACAAACGAACCTAACTAACCAATCAACCTAACCAACCAACGTAACTAACCTAACCAACCAACCTAAGCTATCTAATCTAACCAAGCAACCTAACCAACCAACCTAACCAAGGAACCTAACCAACCAACCAACCTAACCAACCTAAGCTATCTAACCTAACCAACCAACCTAACTAACCTAACCAACCAACCTAACCAATGTAACCAACCTAACCAACTAACCTAACCAACTAACCTAACCAACCAACCAACCTAACCAACCTAAGCAATCTAACCTAACCAACTAACCAACCCAACCTAACCTAACCAACCAACCTAAGCAATCTAACCTAACCAACTAACCTAACCAACCAACCTAACCAACCAACCAACCTAACCAACCAACCAACCTAACCAACCTAAGCAATCTAACCTAACCAACTAACCTAACCAACTAACCTAACCAACTAACCTAACCAACCAACTTAAGCTATCTAACCTAACCAAGCAACCTAATCAACCAACCAAACCAACCAACGTAACCAACCAACCTAACCAACCAACCTAAGCTATCTAACCTAACCAACCAACCTAAGCTATCTAACCAACCTATCCAACCAACCTAACCAGCAACCTAACCAACCAACCTAACCAAGGAACCTAACCAACCAACCTAACCAACGTAAGCTATCTAACCTAACCAACCAACCTAACCAACTAACCAACCTAACCAACCTAACCTAACCAACCAACCTAAGCAACCTAACCTAACCAACCAACCTAAGCTATCTAACCTAACCAAGCAACCTAACCAACCAACCTAACCAACCAACCAACCTAACCAACCAACCTAAGCAATGTAACCTAACCTGAGCAACCTAACCTAACCAACGTAACCAACCAACCTAAGCAATGTAACCTAACCTGACCAACCTAACCTAACCAACCAACCTAACCAACCAACCAACCTAACCAACCAACCAACCTAACCAACCAACCTAACCAACCAACCAACCTAACCTAACCAACCAACCTAACCTGAGCAACCTAACCTGAGCAACCTAACCTAACCAACTAACCTAACCTGAGCACCCTAACCTGAGCAACCTAACCTAACCAACCAACCTAACCTGAGCAACCTAACCTAACCAACCAACCTAACCAACCAACCAAACCAACCAACCTAACCTAACCAACCAACCTAACCAACCAACCTAACCAACCAACCTAACCAACCAACCTAACCAACCAACCTAACCAACCAACCAACCTAACCTGAGCAACCTAACCTGAGCAACCTAACCTAACCAACCTTAACCTAACCAACCAACCTAACCTAACCAACCAACCTAACCAACCAACCTAACCTGAGCAACCTAACCTGAGCAACCTAACCTAACCAACCTTAACCTAACCAACCAACCTAACCTAACCAACCAACCTAACCAACTAACCAACCTAACCAACCTAACTTAACCAACCAACCTTAACCTAACCAACCAACCTAACCTAACCAACCTAACCAACCAACCTTAACCTAACCAACCAACCTAACCTAACCTAACCAACCAACCTAACCAACCAACCAACCTAACCAACCAACCTAACCAACCAACCAACCTAACCAACCAACCTAACCAACCAACCTAACCTAACCAACCAACCTAACCAACCAACCTAACCTAACCAACCAACCTAACCAACCAACCTAACCTAACCAACCTAACCAACCAACCTAACCAACCAACCTAACCAACCTAACCTAACCAACCAACCTAACCACCCAACCTAACCTAACCAACCAACCTAACCAACCAACCTAACCTAACCAACCTAACCAACCAACCTAACCAACCAACCAACCTAACCAACCAACCTAACCAACCAACCTAACCAACCAACCTAACCTAACCAACCAACCTAACCAACCAACCTAACCTAACCAACCAACCTAACCAACCAACCTTAACCTAACCAACCAACCTAACCAACCTAACCTAACCAACCTAACCAACCTAACCTAACCAACCTAACCAACCAACCTAACCTAACCAACCAACCTAACCAACCAACCTTAACCTAACCAACCAACCTAACCTGAGCAACCTAACCTGAGCAACCTAACCTAACCTAACCAACCAACCTAACCTGAGCAACCTAACCTGAGCAACCTAACCTAACCTAACCAACCAACCTAACCAACCAACCTAACCTAACCAACCAACCAACCAACCTAACCAACCAACCTAACCAACCTAACCTAACCAACCAACCTAACCAACCTAACCTAACCAACCAACCTAACCAACCAACCTAACCTAACCAACCTTAACCTAACCAACCAACCAACCTAACCTGAGCAACCTAACCTGAGCAACCTAACCTGAGCAACCTAACCTGAGCAACCTAACCTGAGCAACCTAACCTGAGCAACCTAACCTGAGCAACCTAACCTAACCAACCTAATTATATTATTATATTATTATTATTATATATTATATTATTATTATACAACCTTATCTCCCTTCTTATTATCATATCTTATTATCATATCTTATTATTATTATTATTATCTTATTGTCAACTCCCTTCTTATTATCATATCTTATTATTATTATTATTATCTTATTGTCAACTCCCTTCTTATTATCATATCTTATTATTATTATTATTATCTTATTGTCAACTCCCTTCTTATTATCTGACACGAACCTTCGGTTCGTGTCAGAGTCCATGAGTGTCCGTGTGCGTGTCCGTGTGAGTGTCCGTGTCCGTGTATCCAAGGGGTTTTGGGTCCAGGAAGCTATTTGTGTCGACCCAAATTGCCTCCCTTCTCCCCACCTGAAATCCAGGTGGATTGAAAGACCTGCCCGAGGTCAGTGGATCCAGGTATCCGTCCGTGGCCCCCCGGACTTCAACCCTTCCCCACATTCCAAGGAGTCGGTCAATCAATCTTCGGCTATCCAGAGAATCTATCGAAACTGATGCTCCTACAGGAGGGGACACACAGAGAAATCTGTGCCCTGTACTTGCAACCGTTCCGACAGGCTCGAACGCAGATCTATCCGGATTAGGAACTTGTTCTATCCGACTAGGCCACGCTGGAGTTGCCTTCTGAATCAAATTTGGCACTTGTATTTATATCTCATAGCAAGGTTAGTTAGTGTCTATTTATCAACAGTTGCAATGATTGAGATGTTAAGTTGTTAATTTGTGTTGACAGTTAGAAATACCTGACAGCTTTGTTTGGTAAGGTTGCAGTCCCGTGAGGCAGTTTTATGAATGAATATTGGAGAATTTAGGCTAACTGACGTGTGTGTGTGTGTGTGTGTGTGTGTGTGTGTGTGTGTGTGTGTGTGTGTGTGTGTGTGTGTGTGTGTGTGTGTGTGTGTGTGTGTGTGTGTGTACTCACCTAGTTGTGTTTGCGGGGGTTGAGCTCTGGCTCTTTGGTCCCGCCTCTCAACCGTCAATCAACAGGTGTACAGATTCCTGAGCCTATTGGGCTCTATCATATCTACACTTGAAACTGTGTATGGAGTCAGCCTCCACCACATCACCTCCTAATGCATTCCATTTGTCAACCACTCTGACACTAAAAAAGTTCTTTCTAATATCTCTGTGGCTCATTTGGGCACTCAGTTTCCACCGGTGTCCCCTTGTGCTAAATAGACTGTCTTTATCTACCCTATCAATTCCCTTCAGAATCTTAAATGTGGTGATCATGTCCCCCCTAACTCTTCTGTCTTCCACCGAAGTGAGGTTTAATTCCCGTAGTCTCTCCTCGTAGTTCATACCTCTCAGCTCGGGTACTAGTCTGGTGGCAAACCTTTGAACCTTTTCCAGTTTAGTCTTATCCTTGACTAGATATGGACTCCATGCTGGGGCTGCATACTCCAGGATTGGCCTGACATATGTGGTATACGAAGTTCTGAATGATTCTTTACACAAGTTTCTGAATGCCGTTCGTATGTTGGCCAGCCTGGCATATGCCGCTGATGTTATCCGCTTGATATGTGCTGCAGGAGACAGGTTTGGCGTGATATCAACCCCCAAGTCTTTTTCCTTCTCTAACTCCTGAAGAATTTCCTCTCCCAGATGATACCTTGTATCTGGCCTCCTGCTCCCTACACCTATCTTCATTACATTACATTTGGTTGGGTTAAACTCTAACAACCATTTGTTCGACCATTCCTTCAGCTTGTCTAGGTCTTCTTGAAGCCACAAACAGTCCTCTTCTGTTTTAATCCTTCTCATAATTTTAGCAGCGTCCGCAAACATTGAGAGAAATGAATCGATACCCTCCGGGAGATCATTTACATATATCAGAAACAAGATAGGACCGAGTACAGAGCCCTGTGGGACTCCACTGGTGACTTCACGCCAATTGGAGGTCTCACCCCCTCACCGTAACTCTCTGCTTCCTATTGCTTAGATAATCCCTTATTAACTGGAGCACCTTACCAGCTACACCTGCCTGTCTCTCCAGCTTATGTACCAGCCTCTTATGCGCGCACACACACACACACACACACACACACACACACACACACACACACACACACACACACACACACACACACACACACACACACACACACACACACACACACACACACACTGACCCACAGAGACTGCCCAAATATGTATACTAACAGCAGCAGCAGTTGGTGTTCCCAGGCAGGTCACCCATCCAAGTACTAACCAAAGTCAACGGTGTTTAACCTGACAGATGTATGGGAGGAGACGCAGTGTTCTCAAGGTGATAGGTAGGTAGGTAGTATGGCCGTTGTTATTGTATACAAGTAGTAAGTAATCACATGTGAGTGAGTGAGTGAGTCAAGATAATGGTAACTGCGGCGGGCGGGCAGGCGGAGGATACTCACACATAGCAGCCAATTCTCCATTAATGAGAGTACTTATTGCAAATATTTAGTCAAATTAACCAACAACAAATGGACTACTACTACTACTACTACTCTTGCTCCAAAATAGAAATGTTGGGATGCCACCGCTGCCATTGATCTCGCACAAGTTGCTGCTGACAAATGACTCATTTAGGCCTTGCATATGCTCTCTTAGGCTTCATTTAGTCAATAATTGTAACATCATTGAGTCGGGGGACAGGCAGACAGGCACTTTATACATGTTAGGCTTATAGTGGTCTCCAACACCCACCACCCCACAAGGTCCAACTAGTGACTAACCCTCACTCACTCACCACGCCCCAAGTAGCTAGCTTACTAACGCCTGGATACCTATTTACTGATAGGTGAACATAGATAGATAGATAGATAGGTGGCTACCAACAATTACAGCCCTACTTCTACAAACCTACCCTAAACCAACCTAACCTAATCTAACCTAACCTAACCTAATCTAACATAACCTAACCTAACGTAACTAACTAAAGATAGATAGATAGATAGGTGGCTACCAACAATTACAGCCCTACTTCTACAAACCTACCCTAAACCAACCTAACCTAATCTAACCTAACCTAACCTAATCTAACATAACCTAACCTAACGTAACTAACTCCTGGATACCTATTTACTGTTAGGTGAATAGATGTATTCGGTGATAGGAAACGCTACCTACAATTACAGCCCTTCTTCTATTTCTACAAACCTAGCCTATTTCCTAGCTTAAACTAACCTAACCTAAGGTAATCTAACTAACTCCTGGATACCTATTTACTGCTACGTGAACAGAGAAGACACGCTACCAACAATTACTGCCCTATTTCTATTTCAACAAAAATAGCCTATTTCTTAGCCTAAACTAATCTAACCTAATTAAACCTAACCTAACCTAATCTAACCTTACCTATATATATACTTCACTACTCACTATCATCATCACTACCACACTACTCACTAACATCATCACTACCTCACTACTCACCATCATCATCACTACCTCTCTACTCACCATCATCATTACCTCACTACTCACCATCACTACCACACTACTCACCATCATCACTACCACACTACTCACTAACATCATCACTACCACACTACTCACCATCATCATCATTACCTCACTACTCACCATCACTACCACACTACTCACCATCTTCACTACCTCACTAACATCATCACTTCCTCAATACTCACCATCATCATCATTACCTCACTACTCACCATCACTACCACACTACTCACCATCATCACTACCTCACTAACATCATCACTTCCTCAATACTCACCATCATCATCATTGTCTCACTACTCACCATCACTACCACACTACTCACCATCATCATCATTACCTCACTACTCACCATCACTACCACACTACTCACCATCATCACTACCTCACTACTCACCATCATCATCATTACCTCACTACTCACCATCACTACCACACTACTCACCATCATCACTACCACACTACTCACCATCATCACTACCTCACTAACATCATCACTTCCTCAATACTCACCATCATCATCACTACCTCTCTAATCACCATCATCATCATTACCTCATTACTCACCATCACTACCACACTACTCACCATCATCACTACCACACTACTCGGTGAGTATTGTGGTAGTGATAGTGAGTAGTGATGATGGTGAGTAGTGAGGTAGTGATGATGATGGTGAGTAGTGTGGTAGTGATGATGTTAGTGAGTAGTGTGGTAGTGATAGTGAGTAGTGATGATGGTGAGTAGTGATGATGGTGAGTAGTGATGATGATAGTGAGTAGTGAGGAAGTGATGATGTTAGTGAGTAGTGAGGTAGTGATGATGGTGAGTAGTGTGGTAGTGATGGTGAGTAGTGAGGTAATGATGATGATGGTGAGTAGTGTGGTAGTGATGATGATAGTGAGTAGTGTGGTAGTGATGATGGTGAGTAGTGTGGTAGTGATGGTGAGTAGTGAGGTAATGATGATGATGGTGATTAGAGAGGTAGTGATGATGATGGTGAGGTAGTGATGATGGTGAGTAGTGAGGAAGTGATGATGTTAGTGAGTAGTGAGGTAGTGATGATGGTGAGTAGTGTGGTAGTGATGGTGAGTAGTGAGGTAATGATGATGATGGTGAGTATTGAGGAAGTGATGATGTTAGTGAGGTAGTGATGATGGTGAGTAGTGTGGTAGTGATGGTGAGTAGTGAGGTAATGATGATGATGGTGAGTATTGAGGAAGTGATGATGTTAGTGAGGTAGTGATGATGGTGAGTAGTGTGGTAGTGATGGTGAGTAGTGAGGTAATGATGATGATGGTGAGTATTGAGGAAGTGATGATGTTAGTGAGGTAGTGAAGATGGTGAGTAGTGTGGTAGTGATGGTGAGTAGTGAGGTAATGATGATGATGGTGAGTAGTGTGGTAGTGATGATGTTAGTGAGTAGTGTGGTAGTGATGATGGTGAGTAGTGTGGTAGTGATGGTGAGTAGTGAGGTAGTGATGATGATGGTGAGTACTGTGGTAGTGATGATGTTAGTGAGTAGTGAAGTATATATATAGGTAAGGTTACATTAGGTTAGGTAAGGTTTAATTAGGTTAGATTAGTTTAGGCTAAGAAATAGGCTATTTTTGTTGAAATAGAAATAGGGCAGTAATTGTTGGTAGCGTGTCTTCTCTGTTCACGTAGCAGTAAATAGGTATCCAGGAGTTAGTTAGATTACCTTAGGTTAGGTTAGTTTAGACTAGGAAATAAGCTAGGTTTGCAGGTTAAGTTAGGTTAGTTTAGGCTAGGTTTGTAGAAATAGAAATAGAAAAAGGGCTGTAATTGTTGGTAGCCTATCTAACCTAACCAAGGAACCTAACCAACCAACCTAACCAACTATCCTAACCAAGGAACCTAACCAACCAACCTAACCAACCATCCTAACCAGGGAACCTAACCAACCATCCTAACCAGGGAACCTAACCAACCAACCTAACCAAGCAACCTAACCAACCAACCTAACCAAGGAACCTAATCAACCAACCTAACCAAGCAACCTAACCAAGCAACCTAACCAAGCAACCTAACCAAGGAACCTAACCAAGCAACCTAACCAAGCAACCTAACCAAGCAACCTAACCAACCAACCTAACCAAGCAACCTAACCAAGCAACCTAACCAACCATCCTAACCAGGGAACCTAATCAACCAACCTAACCAAGCAACCTAACCAAGCAACCTAACCAACCAACCTAACCAAGGAACCTAATCAACCAACCAACCTAACCTAACTCAACCAACCCAACCAACCAACCAACCAACCTAACCAACGTAACCAACCAACCTAACCAAGCAACCTAACCAATGTAACCAACCAACCTAACCAATGTAACCAACCAACCTAACCAACGTAACCAACCAACCTAACCAACGTAACCAACCAACCTAACCAACGTAACCAACCTAAGCAACCAACCTAAGCAACCAACCTAAGCAACCTAACCAACCAACCAACCTAACCAACCTAACAAACCAACCTAACTAACCAACCAACCAACCTAACCAACCAACCTAAGCTATCTAACCAAACCAACCAACCAACCTAACCAACCTAACAAACCAACCTAACTAACCAACCAACCAACCTAAGCAACCAACCTAAGCAACCTAACCTAACCAACCAACCAACCTAACCAACCTAACAAACCAACCTAACTAACCAACCAACCAACCTAACCAACCAACCTAAGCTATCTAACCTAACCAACCAACCTATCCAACCAACCTTAGCTATCTAACCTAACCAACCAACCTAAGCTATCTAACCTAACCAAGCAACCTAAGCTATCTAACCTAACCAACCAACCCAACCAACCTAACCTAACCAACCAACCTAACCAACGTAACCAACCATCCTAACCAACGTAACCAACCAACCTAACCAACGTAATAACGTAACCAACTTAACCTAACCAACCAACCTAACCTAACCAACCTAACCAACCAACCAACCAACCTAACCAACGAACCTAACCAACAAACCAACCAACCTAACTAACCAACCAACCTAATCAACCAACCTAACTAACCAACCAACCTAACTAACCTAACCAACCAACCTAAGCTATCTAACCTAACCAAGCAACCTAACCAACCAACCTAACCAAGCAACCTAACCAACCAACCTAACCAACCAACCTAACCAACCAATCTAACCAAGGAACCTAACCAATCAACCAACCTAACCAACCTAAGCTATCTAACTAACCAACCTAACTAACCAACCAACCTAACCAACATAAGCTATCTAACCTAACCAACCAACCTAACCAACCAACCTAACTAACCTAACCAACCAACCTAACCAACATAACCAACCTAACCAACCAACCTAAGCAACCAACCTAAGCAACCAACCTAAGCAACCAACCTAACCTAACCAACCTAACCAACCAACCAACCTAACAAACCAACCTAACTAACCAACCAACCTAACCAACCAACCTAAGCTATCTAACCTAACCAACCAACCTATCCAACCAACCTTAGCTATCTAACCTAACCAACCAACCTAAGCAATCTAACCTAACCAACCAACCTAAGCTATCTAACCTAACCAAGCAACCTAACCAAGCAACCTAACCAACCAACCTAACCAAGCAACCTAACCAACAAACCTAACTAAAGAACCTAATCAACCAACCTATCCAAGCAACCTAACGAACCAACCTAACCTAACCTAACCAACCAACCAACCAACCCAACCTAACCTAACCAACATAACCAACCATCCTCACCAACGTAACCAATCAACGTAACCAACCTAACCTAACCTAACCAACCAACTAACCTAACCAACCAACCAACCTAACCAACATAACCAACCAACCTAACCAATGTAACCAACCAACCTAACCAACGTAACCAACCTAAGCAACCAACCTAAGCAACCAAACCTAAGCAACCTAACCTAACCAACCTAACCTAACCAACCTAACCTAACCAACCAACCAACCAACCAACCTAACAAACCAACCTAACTAACCAACCAACCAACCTAAGCTATCTAATCTAACCAAGCAACCAAACCAACCAACCTAACCAAGGAACCTAACCAACCAACCAACCTAACCAACCTAAGCTATCTAACCAACCAACCTAACCAACCAACCTAACCAAGGAACCTAACCAACCAACCAACCTAACCAACCTAAGCTATCTAACCAACCAACCTAACTAACCTAACCAACCAACCTAACCAACGTAACCAACCTAAGCAACCTAACCTAACCAACCTAACCTAACCTAACCTACCCAACCAACCAACCAACCCAACCAACGCTATCTACCCTAACCAACCACCCTAAGCTATCTAACCTAACCAACCAACCTAACCTAACCTACCCAACCAACCTAACCTAACCTAACCAACCAACCAACCAACCAACCTAACCAACCAACCTAACCAACCAACCAACCTAACCAACCAACCTAACCTAACCTAACCTACCCAACCAACCTAACCTAACCTAACCTACCAACCAACCAACCTAACCAACCAACCTAACCAACCAACCAACCTAACCAACCAACCTAACAAACCTAACCAACCAACTTAAGCTATCTAACCTAACCAACTAACCTAACCAACCAACCTAACTAACCTAACCAACCAACCTAAGCTATCTAACCAACCTAACCAAGCAACCTAACCAACCAACGTAACCAACCAACGTAACCAACCTAACCAACCAACCTAAGCAACCTAACCTAACCAACCAACCTAAGCTATCTAACCTATCCAACCAACCTAAGCAACCTAACCTAACCAACCAACCTAAGCTATCTAACCTATCCAACCAACCTAAGCAACCTAACCTAACCAACCAACCTAAGCTATCTAACCTATCCAACCAACCTAAGCAACCTAAGCTATCTAACCTAACCTAACCAACCTAACCGAAGAACCTAACAGAGAACCTAACCAACGTAACCAACCAACCTAAGCAATGTAATCTAACCAACCTAACCTGAGCAACCTAACCTGAGCAACCTAACCTGAGCAACCTAACCTGAGCAACCTAACCTGAGCAACCTAACCTGAGCAACCTAACCTGAGCAACTTAACCTGAGCAACCTAACCTAACCAACCTAACCTGAGCAACCTAACCTGAGCAACCTAACCTGAGCAACCTAACCTAACCAACCTAACCTGAGCAACCTAACCTGAGCAACCTAACCTAACCTAACCTAACCTAACCTAACCTAACCTGAGCAACCTAACCTGAGCAACCTAACCTGAGCAACCTAACCTGAGCAACCTAACCTGAGCAACCTAACCTGAGCAACCTAACCTGAGCAACCTAACCTAACCAACCTAATTATATTATTATATTATTATTATTATATATTATATTATTATTATACAACCTTATCTCCCTTCTTATTATCATATCTTATTATCATATCTTATTATTATTATTATTATCTTATTGTCAACTCCCTTCTTATTATCATATCTTATTATTATTATTATTGTCAACTCCCTTCTTATTATCTGACACGAACCGAAGGTTCGTGTCAGAGTCCATGAGTGTCCGTGTGCGTGTCCGTGTGAGTGTCCGTGTCCGTGTATCCAAGGGGTTTTGGGTCCAGGAAGCTACTTGTGTCGACCCAAATTGCCTCCCTTCTCCCCACCTGAAATCCAGGTGGATTGAAAGACCTGCCCGAGGTCAGTGGATCCAGGTATCCGTCCGTGGCCCCCCGGACTTCAACCCTTCCCCACATTCCAAGGAGTCGGTCAATCAATCTTCGGCTATCCAGAGAATCTATCGAAACTGATGCTCCTACAGGAGGGGACACACAGAGAAATCTGTGCCCTGTACTTGCAACCGTTCCGACAGGCTCGAACGCAGATCTATCCGGATTAGGAACTTGTTCTATCCGACTAGGCCACGCTGGAGTTGCCTTCTGAATCAAATTTGGCACTTGTATTTATATCTCATAGCAAGGTTAGTTAGTGTCTATTTATCAACAGTTGCAATGATTGAGATGTTAAGTTGTTAATTTGTGTTGACAGAAATACCTGACAGCTTTGTTTGGTAAGGTTGCAGTCCCGTGAGGCAGTTTTACGAATGAATATTGGAGAATTTAGGCTAACTGACGTGTGTGTGTGTATGTGTGTACTCACCTAGTTGTACTCACCTAGTTGTGTTTGCGGGGGTTGAGCTCTGGCTCTTTGGTCCCGCCTCTCAACCGTCAATCAACAGGTGTACAGATTCCTGAGCCTATTGGGCTCTATCATATCTACACTTGAAACTGTGTATGGAGTCAGCCTCCACCACATCACCTCCTAATGCATTCCATTTGTCAACCACTCTGACACTAAAAAAGTTCTTTCTAATATCTCTGTGGCTCATTTGGGCACTCAGTTTCCACCTGTGTCCCCTTGTGCTTGTTCCCCTTGTGCTAAATAGACCGTGTTTATCTACCTTATCAATTCCCTTCAGAATCTTGAATGTGGTGATCATGTCCCCCCTAACTCTTCTGTCTTCCAACACTGTGTGTGTGTGTGTGTGTGTGTGTGTGTGTGTGTGTGTGTGTGTGTGTGTGTGTGTGTGTGTGTGTGTGTGCGCATAAGAGGCTGGTACATAAGCTGGAGAGACAGGCACGTGTAGCTGGTAAGGTGCTCCAGTGGATAAGGGAGTATCTAAGCAATAGGAAGCAGAGAGTTACGGTGAGGGGTGAGACCTCCGATTGGCGTGAAGTCACCAGTGGAGTCCCACAGGGCTCTGTACTCGGTCCTATCTTGTTTCTGATATATGTAAATGATCTCCCGGAGGGTATCGATTCATTTCTCTCAATGTTTGCGGACGCTGCTAAAATTATGAGAAGGATTAAAACCGAAGAGGACTGTTTGAGGTTTCAAGAAGACCTAGACAAGCTGAAGGAATGGTCGAACAAATGGTTGTTAGAGTTTAACCCAACCAAATGTAATGTAATGGAGATAGGTGTAGGGAGCAGGAGGCCAGATACAAGGTATCATCTGGGAGAGGAAATTCTTCAGAAGTCAAAGAAGGAAAAAGACTTAGGGGTTGATATCACGCCAGACCTGTCTCCTGCAGCACATATCAAGCGGATAACATCAGCGGCATATGCCAGGCTGGCCAACATACGAACGGCATTCAGAAACTTGTGTAAAGAATCATTCAGAATTTTGTATACCACATAAGTCAGGCCAATCCTGGAGTATGCAGCCCCAGCATGGAGTCCATATCTAGTAAAGGATAAGACTAAACTGGAAAAGGTTCAAAGGTTTGCCACCAGACTAGTACCCGAGCTGTGAGGTATGAGCTACGAGGAGAGACTATGGGAATTTAACCTCACTTCGCTGGAAGACAGAAGAGTTAGGGGGACATGATCACCACATTTAAGATTCTGAAGGGAATTGATAGGGTAGATAAAGACAGTCTATTTAGCACAAGGGGACACAGGTGGAAACTGAGTGCCCAAATGAGCCACAGAGATATTTGAAAGAACTTTTTTAGTGTCAGAGTGGTTGACAAATGGAATGCATTAGGAAGTGATGTGGTGGAGGCTGACTCCATACACAGTTTCAAGTGTAGATATGATAGAGCCCAATAGGCTCAGGAATCTGTACACCTGTTGATTGACGGTTGAGAGGCGGGACCAAAGAGCCAGTGCTCAACCCCCGCAAACACAACTAGGTGAGTACACACACACACACACACACAGGAAGCAGCCCGTAGCAGCTGTCTAACTCCCAGGTACCTATTTACTGCTAGGTAACAGAGGCATTCAGGGTAAAAGAAACTCTGCCCATCGTTTCTCGCCGGCGCCCGGGATCGAACCCCTTAACCACACGATCACGTGTGCAGCGTGCTGTCCACTTGGCCACCGGCTGTGTGTGTGTGCGTATGGGCGTTAATCTACGACTCTAATATGACTCACTGGCTGCTGGCGTCATCCAAAAGGCTGACTCACTTAAGGCTGAACTGGACACCGTCCATCCAAGACTTAGTAAAGACTGTCTTAGTGATCTTAAAGACCCCCCCCCCCCCCCGCAGGTCCAGGCTGAGGGCAACACAGCTCGTGGCAGATGCAACAGCATAAAACATCTTAGTATAATTGTTTGCAACATTGCCATGAGTTTAGCAACACTGTTTTACCCATTCACATGCATTTTGAACCCCATTGCCATACTTTTTTTACCCTATTGCCATACTTTTTTTACCCAATTGCCATACTTTTTTACCCTATTGCCATACTTGTTTACCCTATTGCCATACTTTTTTTACCCTATTGCCATACTTGTTTACCCTATTGCCATACTTTTTTTTACCCTATTGCCATACTTTTTTTACCCTATTGCCATACTTTTTTTACCCTATTGCCATACTTTTTTTACCCTATTGCCATACTTTTTTTACCCTATTGCCATACTTTTTTTACCCTATTGCCATACTTTTTTTACCCTATTGCCATACTTTTTTACCCTATTGCCATACTTTTTTTACCCTATTGCCATACTTTTTTACCCTATTGCCATACTTTTTTTACCCTATTGCCATACTTTTTTACCCTATTGCCATACTTTTTCCCCATTGCCATACTTTTTTACCCTATTGCCATACTTTTTCCCCATTGCCATGCATAATAATCATTGCTTAAAAACATATATTTGAAGGAAATTAAGACTTAATTATTGGTAGCATTTGCAAGTAAAAGGTTATACAAAACAAATAATAGGGTGAGACACAGACTGTTTTAGCGTGAAGAAACAGCTTCAGCGTCAAGAAACAAAAACAGCTTCAGCGTCAAGAAACAAAGACAGCTTCAGCGTGAAGAACCAAAAACAGCTTCAGCGTGAAGAAACAAAAACAGTTTCAGCGTCAAGAAACAAAAACAGCTTCAGCGTCAAGAAACAAAGACAGCTTCAGCGTCAAGAAACAAAAACAGCGTTAGCGTCAAGAAACAAAAACAGCTTTAGCGTCAAGAAACAAAAACAGCTTTAGCGTCAAGAAACAAAAACAGCTTCAGCGTCAAGAAACAAAAACAGCTTTAGCGTCAAGAAACAAAAACAGCTTCAGCGTCAAGAAACAAAAACAGCTTTAGCGTGAAGGAGCAAAAATAGCTTTAGCGTGAAGGAACAAAAACAGCTTTAGCGTGAAGGAACAAAAACAGCTTTAGCATGAAGGAACAAAAACAGCTTTAGCATGAAGGAGCAAAAACAGCTTTAGCGTGAAGGAACAAAAACAGCTTTAGCGTGAAGGAACAAAAACAGCTTTAGCATGAAGGAACAAAAACAGCTTTAGCATGAAGGAACAAAAACAGCTTCAGCGCCAAGAAACAAAAACAGCTTTAGCGTGAAGGAACAAAAACAGCTTTAGCATGAAGGAACAAAAACAGCTTTAGCATGAAGGAGCAAAAACAGCTTTAGCGTGAAGGAACAAAAACAGCTTTAGCATGAAGGAACAAAAACAGCTTTAGCATGAAGAAACAAAAACAGCTTCAGCGCCAAGAAACAAAAACAGCTTTAGCGTGAAGGAACAAAAACAGCTTTAGCATGAAGGAACAAAAACAGCTTTAGCATGAAGGAGCAAAAACAGCTTTAGCGTGAAGGAACAAAAACAGCTTTAGCATGAAGGAACAAAAACAGCTTTAGCATGAAGGAACAAAAACAGCTTTAGCATGAAGGAGCAAAAACAGCTTTAGCATGAAGGAACAAAAACAGCTTTAGCATGAAGGAACAAAAACAGCTTTAGCGCGAAGGAACAAAAACAGCTTTAGCATGAAGGAACAAAAACAGCTTTAGCGTGAAGGAACAAAAACAGCTTTAGCGTGAAGGAACAAAAACAGCTTTAGCATGAAGGAACAAAAACAGCTTTAGCATGAAGGAGCAAAAACAGCTTCAGCGCCAAGAAACAAAAACAGCTTTAGCGTGAAGGAACAAAAACAGCTTTAGCATGAAGGAACAAAAACAGCTTTAGCATGAAGGAGCAAAAACAGCTTTAGCGTGAAGGAACAAAAACAGCTTTAGCATGAAGGAACAAAAACAGCTTTAGCATGAAGGAACAAAAACAGCTTTAGCATGAAGGAACAAAAACAGCTTTAGCATGAAGGAACAAAAACAGCTTCAGCGTCAAGAAACAAAAACAGCTTCAGCGTCAAGAAACAAAAACAGCTTTAGCATGAAGAAACAAAGACAGCTTTAACATGAAGGAACAAAAACCAAAACCAGCTTCAGCGTCAAGAAACAAAGACAGCTATAACATGAAGGAACAAAAACAGCTTCAGCGTCAAGAAACAAAGACAGCTTTAACATGAAGGAACAAAAACAGCTTCAGCGCCAAGAAACAAAGACAGCTTCAGCGCCAAGAAACAAAGACAGCTTTAACATGAAGGAACAAAACCAGCTTCAGCGTCAAGAAACAAAGACAGCTATAACATGAAGGAACAAAGACAGCTTCAGCGTCAAGAAACAAAGACAGCTTTAGCATGAAGGAACAAAAACAGCTTCAGCGTGAAGAGTGAAAGAGATAGAGGCCCCAAGAGACTCCACACCTTAAAATATATACAAGATAAAGTTTAAAATACAACTGTAGCTCTTCCAAACCACTTTTATTTTGGTGTAGTGGCTAAACTGTATGAACCAAACCCAGCAGTATTAGAAGCATGGACACCAACACCCAAATAGAACAAGTAGCGGGAAGACATTTGAAATTGAATTATTTGACGGTTGACAATACCGTTAACCGTCATGGTTCAAATTTGAAAGGAGGGAGGGATTTAAAATTTAATTATTTAACGGTCTAAAAATACACCACAACGATAGACGTGGATATATATATACACTGAGAAGTGTAACTCCCCTTTTTTGCTGTATGCTGAGAGTATACTTTAGTCCAGTATACTTGTGGTCACCTTAAGAACCTTGCAGATAGGCCTTAGGCCTTAAAGACAAGCGTCAATGTAAGGATGACATGTGCAGCCACAGATGTACTTGTAGCAGACATGGAGAATGTCTCCAGTAGCCTCTTCCCCCTCACAACACTATTCTAACAACTCCACCCAATGAACTTTTCAAAATAATTAGTTCTACCCTTACCCATTTTCCCTCATAAAAAGGCCTAGTTATCTCATCAGAAGTAACAAGACTTTTCATAATGTTGTACTTAGAATCTATAGACTATAAATTACTCATTACTTTACTCCGTGTCATAGAAAACGGCGTGAAGGTTTGTGGGTGCCTACCATTTGCATAAACAGCAAACCAATTTCGTTTTTTGCTCGTCCTGTTGATTCTTCCTAATTTTCTATTGCTTTCCTTATTTGCAATAAATTATTATTTTGGTGGATATGTTGAGATTACTGAGCTGTCTGTCATGAGTGTGGGGGGGGGGGGGGAGGGGGGAGCAGGGCCGCCTACAGCCACTCCGACTGTCTCACCACTCGGCTGTTAAAGGCTTTGTCTCAGGTTAGTGTGGGTCGCCCAGGTGTGGGAGGAGACACAGGTGTGGGTGTTGGTGCAGGTGTGGGAGACCATGTAGGTGTCGAGGACCACAGATACTAGGGGGGGGGGGGAAATGACGATGATGTGTGAGATGACGGGTGTGGCATGTGATATTGGTACATATGAGGCTGCGTGTTTAGAAATATGTGGTTTTGGGGGGTGAGTGAGAGTGAGTGAACTGTGAGGGTGAGAGTGAGTGAACTGTGAGGGTGAGAGTGAGTGAACTGTGAGGGTGAGAGTGAGTGACTGTGAGAGAGGGTGAGTGAGAGTGATTGGACTGCAAGAGAGGGTGAGTGAGAGTGAGTGAACTGTGAGGGTGAGAGTGAGTGACTGTGAGAGAGGGTGAGTGAGAGTGATTGGACTGTAAGAGAGGGTGAGTGAGAGTGAATGGACTGTGAGAGGGGTGAGTGAGTGGGTGGAGGTTGGTGTGAAATGTCAGCAGGTGAGAGGGTCCACAGTAGTTTCCCCTCACCCCCTCCCCTTCCCCCTCATCCACCTACACTTTCATCCTCATCCACCTGCCTCTTCACTCCAGGACCCCCCCCCCCCCACACATCTGCCCTTTCCTCATAACTCCTCATCTGCCATCTGAGGCCAGTGGCACTCACCTCCCCCCCCCCTACATCTGAGTGCCTCACACACACTTGTATGCCGCTAGCAGGTGTGTGTGTGTGTGTGTGTGACGTGTGTATGAAGCCCTCACGTCTATGCTTCCCATATGAGTATGCTGCACAGGCACATGTGCAGTCTGCGAGCCTGTGTCACTCACGCTCCTATGCCTCATGACACTCGTGAGGTACACATACACACACACTCATATTTGGCCAACACACTCATGCCGCCCACGTACTCATGCCTTCCATGGACTCATAGCACCGCCAAACCCATGAGTGTTCATCAATAAACACTCGGGCGTAATAGACGCATTCCAGCACATATGTACGCCCGCACATACGTACACCCGCACGTACGTACGTCCGCACATATGTACGCCCACACGTACACACTGGGAAGAATACACGAACCTCCCTCTCAGACCACCTCGGTAGTTATCTAAGTATTTGCGATGGTCCGAAAGCATATTACGGTTTCAGTGATAGCCTACTGACAAACAGGGAAATGAACCTTTGTCCTAAACAGAAATTATTCTCAAGTTATACATTTATTGTAATATAAATCCAGACGGGACACCACGAGCGAAGCTCTCGTCATGTAAGTACATTTAGGTAGTTACGCACACACACACATATATGTAAACAAAACACATAGCCTGTTATACAGGAATTGTAGGTTTATATCTACAGATGACTGGAAGGAAGAGAGACCACGTGGTTTAAGCTGTATATATGTTGTTGTTGTTGAGTTAGGGGCGACGACGATCGTGGGATCGGATGCGCCCCGGCGTACCCGTGAAGGGTGAATCGCAAAGCCAGAAAAGGCGAAACGCCAAGCCAAAACGCGAAATGAGTGACGCCAAGCACTAGAAACTGATATGCACCCCGGCAAAGCTACACACAAAGGGAGAGGCAGAAGCACATAATAGAACAGGGCAAACAAACAGTCAGAAGGGCACACAGCACGTCATAGAGCAAATACACAAGAAATCAGAGCACAAACTTGCCCGGGAACTTGGCCCGCGGGAACCTTACATTGAACGCCTCCCAGAGCACCCATTGCCAAGGGTCTCGTCCATCCACCGGTGACGCCATAACATCTGGAACCGGGGCAACAAACACCTGCAAACTGGGGACCCAGATGGTAGTACTCATGAGGCGAGAAGTCGCCACTCGCCCCCACAGGAAGGGAACTTGCCCCTCACGAAAGCACTCCGGTCCGTCAGACAGCAGTAACTCGGCAATCTTCGACCAGTGACCCGGTGGCATCACAGACGCCGGCAACACGTCCCCTAGGGCCCCAACGCGCACCCGCACCACAGGGGTACCCGTGGCCCCGGGCACACCACCAGACGACAGCAGGGAACCCGGACGGCACGCATCCTTCCGTAACGTCACCACCAGGCCACGCCCAGCACCAGAGTCCACACCATCCCTGGCAGCGGGAGCCACCACCCCCCACTGTGGAGAGTCCCCCGGCGGAGAAAGAACCGAAGGCACGTCCGAGACACAGGCACCAGCACCGGCAGGCACATGGACCTCCGCCACCACGAACCGCGGAGACATCGACGCATCCGTATCCACACTGGCAACACCCGAAGCCCCACAGACACTGAAGTCACCAACGTCGGGCCAGGAAGAAGACGAACGCCGGGAACGTTTGGGCACCGGCCGGATATCGTCCGAGCCGGTAAGTGACCCAGAAACACGGGTACCACGAGCCGAAGGAACCGACGCCAGGACGGCAGCAGCCTCTACCACAGGGGGAACCGGGCCACACACAGCAGGAGGCTCCGCAGTCACCCCAGCACCCAGCACATCCGGGACCCGAGTCACGGACACAGGGCCAGGCGCAGCATCAGAAGACGAGGGAGAAGACAGTGACGTCACACAGGGAGCTCCAGGGAGGGCCACGGGAGCAGCTGGGACAGCGACAGGATCAGGCAGACCAACCGACGGTACCTCAAGAACCGGAGGAGGGACGGCAACAACCGGAGGAGGGACGGCAACAACCGGAGGAGGGACGGCAACAACCGGAGGAGGGACGGCAACAACCGGAGGAGGGACGGCAACAACCGGAGGAGGGACGGCAACAACCGGAGGAGGGACGGCAACAACCGGAGGAGGGACGGCAACAACCGGAGGAGGGACGGCAACAACCGGAGGAGGGACGGCAACAACCGGAGGAACGGCAGGCGCCGCCGGGGAAGCTGCAGCAGCAGATGGGACGCGCACCACCTCATCAACATCACCGGGGATAGTGGGCTCCTGAGCTACCGTGCAGTGAGGACGTGTCGCCTGCTGCTCCGGTGGTTTGAGTCGGTTCTCACTACGTGCAGAGAGCCATGGGGAAGGCTCAGCGCAAGAGGGAATGGAAGCAGCTTTCGGACGAGGAAGGACGGGGGACCGATGTGCAGCAGGCCCCAAAGAAAACTGCTATCGAGGCTTTACCACTTGCTTCTACCAGCAAGTCAGCGGACGTAATGGACCTAGAGAGGACAGCGTCAGTCACACACCAGCCAGTGTCAGTCAATGCTTCTCTGTCCGCAACGCTGCCGCGGGACGGCAGTATGAGTCAGGAGAGGACACCACCGGTTTCACGCCAGCCAATGTCGGCCATTGTTCCTCTCTCCACAGCCCAGCCGCAGGACAGCAGTATGGGACAGGGGAGGACACCACCAGTCTCACACCAGACATCGCCAGCCTCTGCACTTCTTCCGAAATTCAAGATCATGCAGACCGACCACTTTCCTACAGCATATGGAGTAGTAACGGCGATGGAAAAAGAACAACCAGAGCTCAAACTTTCCATTACAGTCAACCTGAAGGGAGAAATAATACTGACACCTCAAGACCAACAGACTGCACATTACTTAGAGAAGGTAAGAGTCCTGCAGGGGAAACCTGTGTGCTTGGTAAAGCTGGACCCTTCAGAACGACGCACACGAGTCGTGCTTTTGGGATACCCAATCGACTTTCCCCTGGATCCAGTGCTAGAACACAAGCAAGTCCTGAGTGCGGAACGTTGCCACACAAAAGTAGACAAGGCAGCGACGCGTCAGGTTCTGGTGACCGTCATGGGACATGTGCCGGAAACTTTCGGTCTTGGAAATTGGGGGACATACCGACAGAGGCCATACGTCCCGGAACCCCTACGCTGCTTCAGGTGTCAGAAATACGGCCACCATCAGTCACGCTGCACAGGACAGGAGAGGTGCGGAGTGTGCAGCCTGAGACATCCCACCAAAGACTGTATTGCCAAGCACAAGGCAAACCAGACCACAACAGCCAAATGTCCAAATTGTGGAGGCAAACATCATGCCTGGAGCACAACCTGCTCTGCACGGAAACAAAAAGTGCAGACAGCTCAGGCCAGGGTCAACACACTGACCAGCGGTACATCCACCAACACCACCGTCTGGAACACTCGTGCACAGCCACAACAGCCACCCGCTCTCACAGAGCAAAATTTCCCGAATCTGTCAATTCCGAATCAGACATTACACGAAAGTGTTGCAGAAGTCCAGCAAGTGCAAATGAGCAGAAAACACTTACTTTCGGAATCTACTCACCAGCTATACAGTTTTACCGAGGTCCAGCTGCAAACCATCGTGAAGATCATGGCAGAGACCATTATCAATTGCCTACAGATGACGCAGAACGCCTCACAACAACAGACTCAAGACATCACTTGTGTGATAATGGACAAGATCGTGCAGCAGACCACAGTTACACGAGAAATAGACAGTCTCCGACAGGATGGAGCACAAGAGGACAAACAACGCAACTTGGACGTACTGACTACCGACAACAGTCGGCTAGTCAAGACACCGGAACATCGACATTCACAAACGCAACTGCAGGACGCAGTGACCACCAACGATCAACAGAATCTTCAAACACAGGAGACAGACAACAACAGCCAATGCAGTCTGATCTGCAGCAACGCCAACAAAGACGTATTGAACAGCAGAGATGCGCAGGTTCCGCCAACACAAGAAACGGCCGCGAGCAATCAATGCAGTCCGACTTGCAGCAATCCCAACAACAAAGTGATGGACCACAGTTCTGCACAGATTCCAACAATGCCGGGGTTGACCACGGACAATCAATGCAGTCCGACCTGCAGCACTTCCAACACCATAGCGATGGACCACAGTTATGCACAGATTCCAACAACGTCGGGGATGACCACGAACTATCAATGCAGTCCGATTTGCAGCGACACGACTTGCGAGGCGGAGAATATAGAGGTCGATTCCGAGGAGGAGTTCTAGTAGAACAAGCTACACCAACCGAACCCGTCGTCTGGCCATTACGAATTCTGCAGTGGAACATACAAGGTCTTGGAAATAAAAAACACACACTTCAGGAGGCTGCAATCAGCACGAAAGCAGATATAATCGTTTTGGAAGAAACTCTTTTCCCAGCCACGAAATCCTTCAGATTAGCTGGATATCAGCACTATGTTCTCCCGTATGAGCAGGGGAGACTAAGAGGATTAATGACCCTAGTCAGAAACACCATACCCAGCAAGAAAATAGACTCGGTTTCATGTGGGGATGGAGTAGAGGTATTAGCAGTAACAGTGAATATGGCTAATTTTGAGCTCCTCATATACAACGTCTACAAGCCCCCTAGACGTAAACTAGAAGCAGAGGCAGTGCTTGCCTTGGCCACGCAGGAAAATTTAATTCTTGCTGGAGATTTTAATGCTCATCATCCAGAGTTAGGTGCAACTGGGCCAGCCAATGCAGATGGGCGCCATTTAGCTGAAGCTCTGCGAGAAGTACCTGAAATTACACTTCTCAACACTGGGGAACCCACTCACATTCTAGGAGGTTCCCTTGATCTTACATTCATCTCCACAGCACTCCAGCAACAGGCGAAGTGGGAAGTAGACCCGGTGATCACCAGTGACCACTATGCTACTGTCACGACACTCAACCTGGCATGACCTCCTACACCTCCTGCGCGGCCTCGGTGGAATTTAGGAAAGGCCAATTGGAATGTATACCAGGAAGAACTTGAAAAATGGTATGCAACGTACACGCCACCTGGGGATTTGAACATACACGAGACCAATCTGCAGGAAGCCGTTGCAGCTGCTGCGAACAAAGCTATTCCAATCATTATCACAGGTAACACGAAACGAAAGAACTATTGGTTCTATAGTAATGACGTTAAAGAACAGAACCACAGAGTCAACATCTTCAGAAAACATCTAAAGAGAAACCCCACACCAGAAGGAAGAACTCTGCTACGAGCGGTGATATCTGAAGCAAGGCGAGTTTCTCGAGAAGTAAAGGAGGCAAGATGGTTTGAGTGGTGTCAAACTCTAAATGAACATAGTAGTCTTGGCAAGATATGGGGTCAGATTAAAACTATATCAGGTCGACCAGCCCGGCCACAGGCATGTATTCAACCATTGCAGGAGGCTGAGAGACTTGCTCTCCAATTTGCAGAAAGAACAGCTTCATATCAGCTTCCTGCAATGGTCCGAAGGCAGCAAGAACACTTAAAACAAGAGAGGATGACAGTCATTCATGAGGGCTTAGCTATAAATGACGAATGTGACTGTCCCTTCACCGAACAGGAACTAAGCAGAGCCAAAAAGGGTGGTAAGGACACTGCACCAGGTGCTGATAACATTACATACTCAATGATCGCACATGCAGGTCCTGCTGGAGACCGAGGGATGTTGGACGTCATCAATGCGTCTTGGCAGCAAGGCAAACTACCGCCCTCTTGGAAGAAAGCAGACATCATACCGATTCCTAAGCCGAATGAACCTGACAATTACAGACCCATTTCCTTAACATCATGCGTTAGTAAAACTGCAGAACGGATGGTCTTAAATAGGCTACTGTGGAAGACTGGAGACCTTCATAAACACATATTTGGCTTCACTAGAGGTGTAGGTACTGCCAACTGCATAGCAACATTACTAGGAACAGTTAACTCGGGTCCAGCTATAGTGGTCTTCCTTGATCTGGAAAAAGCATTTGAACTTGCAAGCCCGCCAGCAATACTACACACCTTAGTTAAAAAAGGTGTGAGGGGGAAAATGCTAGCATGGATTCAAGAGTACCTAAGTCACAGGTATGCCAGAGTAAAGTTGCAAGGACAAGTGTCGGACTACCACTTGCACGAGAATGGGACTCCAAAGGAGGAGTCCTCAGTCCTAGTCTTTTTAACATCCTTATGGAAAATCTTGTTACCATGTCCTTTACAGAAGGGGTTACATTGCTAAGCTATGCTGATGATCTAGCATTAGTCGTTACGGGTCCTTCACTTCTAAATAAAGCTCAAGGTGCTTTAGATCAAGTGACATCTGAATGCAGTGTTTTAGGGCTAAAAATATCTGCACAGAAGTCTAAGGCGATGAGACTCGGTGGCAAGGCTCCAGACAGGCACCTACGCATTCAGGACATTAACCTTCAGTGGGTTCCACAATATCGATATCTCGGAGTGTGGATTGATTTTAAGATGACATTCAATAAGCAAATTCAATATCTAAAGGAGAAAGCAAAGTCACGAATAAATATAATGAGAGCAATCACAGGGCCCCGTCTAGGAGCGGGACACAGAGTGTTAAGAATGTTTTACATACACGCCGTTCGTTCCCTGGTTGATTATGCAGCACCTGCCTTACTCACTCTTTCTCCTGGTCAGTGGGCAAACGTTGAGGTTCTTCAAAATGATGCATTGCGAGTCATAACAGGTGCTCCCAGATGGACTAAAATCCTGAACCTAAGACTAGAGACAAAGCTAACGTCGAATGAAATAAGGGTAAAGGGTATTGCTGCGTGCATGCTGACCAAGATATTGACTAGACCTAGAATCAGTTCACTTAAAGATTTGATCACTGGAGCACTAACTCTGGACAGAAGAGCCTCCAATAGCAACAGGTGGACCCATTGTGCGTTAAACGCCATCGATACGTTTGATATGGCAAACACAGTCACTGAGAGGGGTGTCGACGACATACATGCAGACTTTGTTATACAAGCCCCTTGGGAATCTCTGCCAGCAGACTTTCAGATTATGGCTCTTGACGGAAAGAAGAACCAGACACATCCTCATCTGCTACGTCACATTGCACAGATGCATATAGAAGCAAACATGGCATCCGACAGCTTCACTTACTTCACGGATGGGTCAGTAGACCAGCAGGGACAAGAAACCGGAGCTGCAGTTAAAGCAGGAAACTCTGTATATAGTTGGAGGCTCTCAAATGGGTGTTCGACTTTACAGACTGAGATGCTAGCCATTCAAAAGGCTTTGGAACATGCTCTTGCTGAACACCGCCAACATGTTATCGTCCATACAGATTCGAGAACCGCCATTGAAACCTTGCAACAGGAACACATATGTGATAACATCCATCTGATCACCAATGTCTTATCATTCATGCACACACTCCACCGACAAGGCCGACGGGTGCTTATCAACTGGGTGCCAAGTTATGTGGGACTATTAGGTAATGACATTGCAGACGAAGCTGCAAAACTTGCTACTAAGAGGAGGAATGTAGACATTTACATACCACCGAGTCTCTCCCAGATGAAGAAAGTGATTCGAAACAGAGCAATGCGAAGGCTGTACAGTGACCACAACACAGCAGTTGCAACATCAGGATCTGCGGGTTGGTACAAGAATTCCACCAACTACGAACCACTTAGTTTGATGAAAGGGGGCAGTAGAACAACAGAAGTGCACTTACATCGCATCAGGCTTGGATACCCATGTGCATGGGAAATAGGCTTACGGGTTCCGGAAGGTGAGAGGAAATGTCAACACTGTGGAGAAATGCCCGACAGACCACTGGAACATTATCTAACACAGTGCACAGTTACAAACCCGTTAAGATTTCACCTTCGATTCGACAGAGCTGAGGAAGTTGTTAAACACATATGGCAAAATCTTACTGAAGCGACCATACGGGTCATACATACTCATCCTCCGCCCAGGTAAACCAGAAACGGGCATCACTTAGTGGGCCAGCCAGAGGCTTAGGGCCCGCGCAGGATTATCCCTGCTAAAAAGAAAAAAAAAAAAAAAAAAAAAACCATCACCGGAGACTGCCTCCAGAGGGAGCGGCGGGAAATCCTCGTCGCGGAACAAGTTGACAGGAGCAGCAGGGGCCTCAGAGCACCCGGCAGCCTGATGCCCCAACAGGCCACACCGGAAACAGGTACGAGGCTGCCGGGCATAATACACCCGGACGTAGTACCCCATAAGCCGGACAGAAGAAGGTATATCCGACCGCAGGCGCATCCCCAACGTGCGAATGTTTGTACGCCTCCCAGCATACCGCCCCGAGGAGAGCGTGTTCACCCGCACGCTGACAACAGTACCAAAACCCCCGAAGTAACGCCGGAGGAGGTCATCAGGGAACTCCAGGGGCGCACCATGGATACTGACATAAGTCAGGGCACCACTGCGGTCCGAAATCGCCACAGAGCCGGCATCGTCTGGCAACGGCAACGTACGCCCCCCGTACCGACGGAGGAAGTCCCGGTACTCGTCCTCCCCCACGCCCGTAACTAGCTCCACACCGTAAACAGCTTCCACCGGGACACGAAGCATGTCACACATCACCATCTCGATGGTCGGATAACCAGCCTTACAAGTGAACTCCAGGCCCACGGAGTTCACACGCATAACAGGAGGAAGATGGCCCCCATGTCAGCACTGCCACGTCAACGCAGCCAGGCAGGCAACAAAACTGGTAGGGTAGAGACGCCCACAACACCTGGCGACCAAAACAGCAAACAACTCCAACAGCCACGGAGGGTCGGTAAACGTCCTCACTCCACGGCTGCTAGCAGTCGACCTAAGCTGTATATATAGAACAGATCCACGAGGCTTCCTCCTCTAACAACAACAACAACAACTGCAATCCGAGCCGTTTTCGACACTATAGGCGTCTGAATCCAAACATGAGAAAATCCACATTCTCATAAGAACACTAAGATATAACCACTATTCAAGAAAGACAACATGATCCTAAAGAAAGGAATAATAACTGCACACCGCTAAATATTATCTATAAAAATTAAGAATAGCGTGTCGAAAATATAAATATTTCGTGAATCCGGTGTAGACGGCTACTTGTCTCACGAACACCGGGGAAGACGACGCTAGCCAGAGGTGTAGACGGCTACATGTCTCACGAACACCGGGGGAGACAACGCTAGCCAGAGGTGTAGACGGCTACTTGTCTCACGAACATCGGGGGAAGACGACGCTAGCCAGAGGTGTAGACGGCTACTTGTCTCACGAACACCGGGGAAGACGACGCTAGCCAGAGGTGTAGACGGCTACTTGTCTCACGATCACCGGGGGAGACGACGCTAGCCAGAGGTGTAGACGGCTACTTGTCTCACGAACACCGGGGGAGACGACGCTAGCCAGAGGTGTAGACGGCTACTTGTCTCACGAACACCGGGGGAGACGACGCTAGCCAGAGGTGTAGACGGCTACTTGTCTCACGAACACCGGGGGAGACGACGCTAGCCAGAGGTGTAGACGGCTACTTGTCTCACGAACACCGGGGGAGACGACGCTAGCCAGAGGTGTAGACGGCTACTTGTCTCACGAACACCGGGGGAGACGACGCTAGCCAGAGAGATTGTAAACATTGCCACGTGTAGATGTCCCTTGTCCTTAAACGGAAGTTTATAAGCCAGAAACTATTAATATTAATTTTGTAACAACTGCTTGTGCCTCGTTATTGTTATTAAGGTGTAGGATTGTTTATAATAATAGAGAAGAGGAGAAGCAGTGACAACAAAAAGCATAAACGCAATGCATTAAGCCTATACTGACGCCTTCACTGTCGCCACCAGTCCCGTCTCTGTTTACACCACATAAATCCTAATGTTTACACCACATAAATCCTAATGTTTACACCACATAAACCCTAATGTTTACACCACATAAATCCTAATGTTTACACCACATAAATCCTAATGTTTACACCACATAAATCCTAATGTTTACACCACATAAATCCTAATGTTTACACCACATAAATCCTAATGTTTACACCACATAAATCCTAATGTTTACACCACATAAATCCTAATGTTTACACCACATAAATCCTAATGTTTACACCACATAAATCCTAATGTTTACACCACATAAATGCTAATGTTTACACCACATAAATCCTAATGTTTACACCACATAAATCCTAATGTTTACACCACATAAATCCTAATGTTTACACCACATAAATCCTAATGTTTACACCACATAAATCCTAATGTTTATACTACATAAATCCTAATGTTTACACCACATAAATCCTAATGTTTACACCACATAAATCCTAATGTTTACACCACATAAATCCTAATGTTTACACCACATAAATCCTAATGTGTACACCACATAAATCCTAATGTGTACACCACATAAATCCTAATGTTTACACCACATAAATCCTAATGTTTACTCCACATAAATCCTAATGTGTACACCACATAAATCCTAATGTGTACTCCACATAAATCCTAATGTGTACACCACATAAATCCTAATGTTTACACCACATAAATCCTTATGTGTACACCACATAAATCCAAATGTTTACACCACATAAATCCTAATGTGTACACCACATAAATCCTAATGTTTACACCACATAAATCTTAAATAGTCACTGTTTAGCTTTTTGGAATCCTATTTAATTCTTACCAAAAACACTAACCCCCTAAAAAACAATGAAAGTAGTTAAGACGAGGGCTGTCGAGCCCAAAGTAATCAAAATATAAAATTTAAGCTATTTAAATTTGTGTATATCTATATATATATATATATATATATATATATATATATATATATATATATATATATATATATATATATATATATATATATATATATATATATATATATATATATACTTAGTGATAAATAAGCTAGGCCGAAGCTTATAATAAAAGTGGCAGTACCTAATTACGGCACACATTTGTATTATTATCAAAGAGTGCTAATGCGAGGTTACATTCCAGGCTGGTGAATGGTGTGCACATCAGCCGCTGCAAGTAACCCATTATAACTCCTCTAGAAAGAAGCCTGGTACTCGACACGCCGGTCCTGGCTTCATCAACTACAACAGTTAAGACTCGACCAATTATTGTAATGTTATTTTGCAATTTTTTTATTTTTTTATTTTTTTTATATCGAGGGTAAATACCACATTAATTTTGGTCGTTTGGGTTGACAACCAAAACTCCAGGATAATATAAATATATATATATATATATATATATATATATATATATATATATATATATATATATATATATATATATATATATATATATATTAGTATATTTTGGTAGCAGTCTTTCCTGTAGACATATATTATTAAATATGACCGAAAAAGTAAGATTAATAATTTTAACACGAATTTTCTCAATCTTTCGTACATTTCTTTTCACTGTTGGAGGTAAATCAAAAATCAATTCTCCAAAATTCATTTTTATTTCTAGTCTGACGCGACACGAGCGCGTTTCGTAAAACTTATTACATTTTCAAAGACTTTAGTTCACAAATACACAACTGAATAGAACTTACGCATCTCCGATTTTATATCTACATTTGAGTGAGGTGGAAGGGGTGATGTGGCATTAACACAAGACAGAACAAGAGGTGGCATTAATAGGGTATTAATTTCATCAACACAAGACAGAACACGAAACAATGGGTATTGAATAGAAGTGTTTGTAGAAAGCCTATTGGTCCATATTTCTTGATGCTTCTATATTGGAGCGGAGTCTTGAGGTGGGTAGAATATAGTTGTGCAATAATTGGCTGTTGATTGCTGGTGTTGACTTCTTGATGTGTAGTGCCTCGCAAACGTCAAGCCGCCTGCTATCGCTGTATCTATCGATGATTTCTGTGTTGTTTACTAGGATTTCTCTGGCGATGGTTTGGTTGTGGGAAGAGATTATATGTTCCTTAATGGAGACCTGTTGCTTATGCAACAGGTTAGAATTATTAATCTTACTTTTTCGGTCATATTTAATAATATATATATATATATATATATATATATATATATATATATATATATATATATATATATATATATATATATATATATATGCGAACAAGCCTGAATGGTCCCCAGGACATATGCAACTGAAAACTCACACCCCAGAAGTGACTCGAACCCATACTCCCAGAAGCAACGCATCTGGTATGTACAAGACGCCTTAATCCACTTGACCATCACGACCGGACATAACCAGATGCGTTGCTTCTGGGAGTATGGGTTCGAGTCACTTCTGGGGTGTGAGTTTTCAGTTGCATATGTCCTGGGGACCATTCAGGCTTGTTCGCATTTGTGTTCCTCACGTGTTGCCCCAAAGAATGAGGTGATTTGGTAAAATGCTATGCCCAAGATAACTATCCGAGTGCCGGCGGTGGGGTGGTTCAAATAGCCTCGGCTATCACCTCATTATGTCCGGTCGTGATGGTCAAGTGGATTAAGGCGTCTTGTACATACCAGATGCGTTGCTTCTGGGAGTATGGGTTCGAGTCACTTCTGGGGTGTGAGTTTTCAGTTATATATATATATATATATATATATATATATATATATATATATATATATATATATATATATATATATATATATATATATATATATAATGTATATATATATATATGTGTGTGTGTGTATGTGTGTGTGTGTGTGTGTGTGTGTGTGTGTGTGTGTGTGTGTGTGTGTGTGTGTGTGTGTGTGTGTGTGTGTGTGTGTGTGTGTGTGTATGTATATGTATCAACAGAAATAGCTTAGTAAACAACTCAGCAGAGACGTAATGATGACTAAGATCTCTTAAGAACAAGAGTAAACAGAGTGAGAATGGTCGAGGCAGGCATGCCACACCCAGGATAACTCAAGTGTCTAAAGCCAAGATGGTCGGCATATTACTAACTAGGCTAGTCATACTACTAACTAAGGTAGGCATTTGTTGTTACAAGTGTTGTTGTTACAGGTGATGTTGTGGTGGTGGCTGTGTTTGTTGGTACAGCTGTTGTTATTGTTGTGGCTGTGTTTGTTGGTACAGCTGTTGTGGCTGTGTTTGTTGGTACAGATGCTGTTGTGACTGTGTTTGCTGGTACAGATGCTGTTGTGGCTGTGTTTGCTGGTACAGATGCTGTTGTGACTGTGTTTGCTGGTACAGTTGCTGTTGTGGCTGTGTTTGCTGGTACAGTTGCTGTTGTGACTGTGTTTGCTGGTACAGTTGCTGTTGTGGCTGTGTTTGCTGGTACAGTTGCTGTTGTGACTGTGTTTGCTGATACAGTTGCTGTTGTGACTGTGTTTGCTGGTACAGATGCTGTTGTGGCTGTGTTTGCTGGTACAGATGCTGTTGTGACTGTGTTTGCTGGTACAGTTGCTGTTGTGGCTGTGTTTGCTGGTACAGATGCTGTTGTGGCTGTGTTTGCTGGTACAGTTGCTGTTGTGACTGTGTTTGCTGGTACAGTTGCTGTTGTGGCTGTGTTTGCTGGTACAGATGCTGTTGTGGCTGTGTTTGCTGGTACAGTTGCTGTTGTGGCTGTGTTTGCTGGTACAGATGCTGTTGTGACTGTGTTTGCTGGTACAGTTGCTGTTGTGACTGTGTTTGCTGGTACAGATGCTGTTGTGGCTGTGTTTGCTGGTACAGTTGCTGTTGTGACCATGTTTGCTGGTACAGTTGCTGTTGTGGCTGTGTTTGCTGGTACAGTTGCTGTTGTGACTGTGTTTGCTGGTACAGTTGCTGTTGTGACTGTGTTTGCTGGTACAGTTGCTGTTGTGACTGTGTTTGCTGGTACAGTTGCTGTTGTGACTGTGTTTGCTGGTACAGTTGCTGTTGTGACTGTGTTTGCTGGTACAGTTGCTGTTGTGGCTGTGTTTGCTGGTACAGTTGCTGTTGTGACTGTGTTTGCTGGTACAGTTGCTGTTGTGGCTGTGTTTGCTGGTACAGTTGCTGTTGTGACTGTGTTTGCTGGTACAGTTGCTGTTGTGGCTGTGTTTGCTGGTACAGTTGCTGTTGTGACTGTGTTTGCTGGTACAGTTGCTGTTGTGACTGTGTTTGCTGGTACAGTTGCTGTTGTGGCTGTGTTTGCTGGTACAGTTGCTGTTGTGACTGTGTTTGCTGGTACAGTTGCTGTTGTGACTGTGTTTGCTGGTACAGTTGCTGTTGTGACTGTGTTTGCTGGTACAGTTGCTGTTGTGGCTGTGTTTGCTGGTACAGTTGCTGTTGTGACTGTGTTTGCTGGTACAGTTGCTGTTGTGACTGTGTTTGCTGGTACAGATGCTGTTGTGGCTGTGTTTGCTGGTACAGTTGCTGTTGTGACTGTGTTTGCTGGTACAGTTGCTGTTGTGGCAGTGTTTGCTGGTACAGTTGCTGTTGTGACTGTGTTTGCTGGTACAGTTGCTGTTGTGACTGTGTTTGCTGGTACAGTTGCTGTTGTGACTGTGTTTGCTGGTACAGTTGCTGTTGTGGCTGTGTTTGCTGGTACAGTTGCTGTTGTGACTGTGTTTGCTGGTACAGTTGCTGTTGTGACTGTGTTTGCTGGTACAGATGCTGTTGTGGCAGTGTTTGCTGGTACAGTTGCTGTTGTGGCAGTGTTTGCTGGTACAGTTGCTGTTGTGACTGTGTTTGCTGGTACAGTTGCTGTTGTGGCTGTGTTTGCTGGTACAGTTGCTGTTGTGACTGTGTTTGCTGGTACAGATGCTGTTTTGGCTGTGTTTGCTGGTACAGTTGCTGTTGTGGCTGTGTTTGCTGGTACAGTTGCTGTTGTGGCTGTGTTTGCTGGTACAGTTGCTGTTGTGACTGTGTTTGCTGGTACAGTTTCTGTTGTGACTGTGTTTGCTGGTACAGATGCTGTTGTGGCTGTGTTTGCTGGTACAGTTGCTGTTGTGGCTGTGTTTGCTGGTACAGTTGCTGTTGTGACTGTGTTTGCTGGTACAGTTTCTGTTGTGACTGTGTTTGCTGGTACAGATGCTGTTGTGGCTGTGTTTGCTGGTACAGTTGCTGTTGTGGCAGTGTTTGCTGGTACAGATGCTGTTGTGGCTGTGTTTGCTGGTACAGTTGCTGTTGTGGCAGTGTTTGCTGGTACAGTTGCTGTTGTGACTGTGTTTGCTGGTACAGTTGCTGTTGTGGCTGTGTTTGCTGGTACAGTTTCTGTTGTGGCTGTGTTTGCTGGTACAGTTGCTGTTGTGGCTGTACTTGTTGGTACAGTTGCTGTTGTGGCTGTACTTGTTGGTACAGTTGCTGTTGTGGCTGTACTTGTTGGTACAGTTGCTGTTGTGGCTGTACTTGCTGGTACAGTTGCTGTTGTGGCTGTACTTGCTGGTACAGATGCTGTTGTGGCTGTACTTGCTGGTCTGGCTGGTGTGGGAGGTCTGGCTGGTGTGGGAGGTCTGGCTGGTGTGGGAGGTCTGGCTGGTGTGGGAGGTCTGGCTGGTGTGGGGGGTCTGGCTGGTGTGGGGGTCTGGCAGGTATTTCTACAAACCTAGCCTAAACTAACCTAACTTAACCTGCCAACCTAGCCTATTTCCTAGTCAAAACAAACATATCCTAATCTAAGCTAACCTAACCTAACCTAACGTAACTAACTCCTGGATACCTATTTACTGTTAGGTGAATAGATGTATTCGGTGATAGGAAACGCTACCTACAATTACAGCCCTTCCTCTTTTTCTATTTCTACAAACCTAGCCTATTTCCTAGCCTAAACTAACCTAACCTAAGGTAATCTAACTAACTCCTGGATACCTATTTACTGCTACGTGAACAGAGAAGACACGCTACCAACAATTACTGCCCTATTTCTATTTCAACAAAAATAGCCTATTTCTTAGCCTAAACTAATCTAACCTAATTAAACCTAACCTAACCTAATCTAACCTTACCTATATATATACTTCACTACTCACTAACATCATCACTACCACACTACTCACTAACATCATCACTACCTCCCTACTCACCATCATCATCACTACCTCTCTACTCACCATCATCATTACCTCACTACTCACCATCATCATCACTACCTCACCATCATCATCACTACCTCTCTACTCACCATCATCATCACTACCTCTCTACTCACCATCATCATCACTACCTCTCTACTCACCATCATCATCATTACCTCTCTACTCACCATCATCATTACCTCACTACTCACCATCATCATCACTACCTCTCTACTCACCATCATCATCACTACCTCTCTACTCACCATCATCATCATTACCTCACTACTCACCATCACCATCACTACCTCTCTACTAACCATCATCATCATTACCTCACTACTCACCATCACCATCACTACCTCACTATCATCATCACTACCTCTCTACTCACCATCATCATCATTACCTCACTACTCACCATCACTACCACACTACTCACCATCATCACTACCTCACTACTCACCATCACTACCACACTACTCACCATCATCACTACCTCACTACTCACTAACATCATCACTTCCTCACTACTCACTATCATCATCACTACTCACCATCATCACTACCACACTACTCATAAACATCATCACTACCACACTACTCACCATCATCACTACCACACTACTCATAAACATCATCACTACCACACTACTCACATCATCACTACCACACTACTCTTAACCATCATCACTACCTCACCATCATCATCACTACCACACTACTCACCATCATCACTACCACACTACTCTTAACCATCATCACTACCTCACCATCATCATCACTACCACACTACTCACCATCATCACTACCACACTACTCTTAACCATCATCACTACCTCACCATCATCATCACTACCTCACCATCATCACTACCTCACCATCATCATCACTACCTCACCATCATCATCACTACCTCACTACTCACCATCATCACTACCACAATACTCACCATCATCATCACTACCACAATACTCACGATCAACATCACTAACCACACTACTTAGCAACACCATCACTACCTCACTACTCACCATCATCATCACTATCACACTACTCACCATCATCATCACTACCTCACTACTCACCATCATCATCACTACCTCACTACTCACTATCATCATCACTACCACAATACTCACGATCAACATCACTAACCACACTACTCACTATCATCATCACTACCACACTACTCACCATCATCACTACCACACTATTCACTATCATCACTACCTCACTACTCACCATCATCACTACCACTACTCTCTATCATCACTTCTCACCATCAGCATCACTACCTCACTATCATCATCACTACCACACTAATCACCATCATCATCACTACCACACTATTCACTATCATCATCATTACCTCACTACTCACCATCATCATCACTACCACACTACTCACCATCATCATAACTACCTCACTACTCACTATCATCATCACTACCACACTACTCACCATCAACATCACTACCACACTACTCACTATCATCACTTCTATCACTACTCACCATCATCATCACTACCACACTACTCACCATCATCATCACTACCACACTACTCACCATCATCATCACTACCTCACTACTCACTATCATCATCACTACCTCACTACTCACCATCATCACTACCTCACTAATCACTATCATCATCACTACTCACCATCATCATCACTACCACACTATTCACTATCATTATCACTACCACACTACTCACCATCATCATCACTACCACACTATTCACTATCATCATCACTACCTCACTATCACCATCACTACCTCACTATCATAATAACTACCACACTACTCACCATCATCATCAGTACCACACTATTCACTATCATCATCACTACTCACTATCATCACTTCTATCACTTCTCACCATCATCATCACTACCACACTATTCACCATCATCACTACTACACTACTCACTATCATCATCACTACCACACTATTCACTATCATCATCACTACCACACTACTCACCATCATCATCTTTACCTCACTACTCACCATCATCATCACTACATCACTATCATCATCACTACCACACTACTCACCATCATCATCACTACCACACTACTCACCATCATCATCACTACCTCACTACTCACCATCATCATCACTACCTCACTACTCACTATCATCATCACTACCTCACTACTCACCATCATCACTACCACACTACTCACTATCATCACTTCTCACCATCATCATCACTACCTCACTACTCACTATCATCATCACTACCACACTATTCACCATCATCATCACTACCACACTTCACTATCATCATCACTACCACACTACTCACCATCATCATCACTACCTCACTACTCACCATCATCATCACTACCACACTACTCACCATCATCATCACTACCTCACTACTCACCATCATCATCACTACCACACTACTCACCATCACCATCACTACCACACTTCACCATCATCATCACTACCTCACTACTCACTATCATCATCACTACCACACTATTCACTATCATCATCACTACCACACTACTCACCATCATCATCACTACCACACTACTCACCATCATCATCAGTACCTCACTACTTACCATCATCACTACTCACTATCACTACCACACTACTCACCGAGTAGTGTGGTAGTGATGATAGTGAGTAGTGTGGTAGTGATGATGGTGAGTAGTGTGGTAGTGATGATGTTTATGAGTAGTGTGGTAGTGATGATGGTGGTTAGTGATAATGGTGAGTAGTGATGATGATGATGATGGTGAGTAGTGAGGAAGTGATGATGTTAGTGAGTAGTGAGGAAATGATGATGGTGGTGAGTAGAGAAGTAGTGATGATGATGGTGAGTAGTGAGGTAGTGATGATGGTGAGTAGTGTGGTTGTGATGGTGAGTAGTGAGGTAGTGATGATGATGGTGAGTAGTGAGGTAATGATGATGATGGCGAGTAGTGTGGTAGTGATGATGTTAGTGAGTAGAGAGGTAGTGATGATGATGGTGAGTAGAGAGGTAGTGATGATGATGGTGAGGAAGTGATGATGATGGTGAGTAGTGAGGTAATGATGATGGTGAGTAGAGAGGTAGTGATGATGATGGTGAGTAGTGAGGTAGTGATGATGTTAGTGAGTAGTGTGGTAGTGATGATGATAGTGAGTAGTGAAGTATATATATAGGTAAGGTTAGATTAGGTTAGGTTAGGTTTAATTAGGTTAGATTAGTTTAGGCTAAGAAATAGGCTATTTTTGTTGAAATAGAAATAGGGCAGTAATTGTTGGTAGCGTGTCTTCTCTGTTCACGTAGCAGTAAATAGGTATCCAGGAGTTAGTTAGATTACCTTAGGTTAGGTTAGTTTAGGCTAGAGAATAGGCTAGGTTTGTAGAAATAGAAATAGAAGAAGGGCTGTAATTGTAGGTAGCGTTTCCTATAACCGAATACATCTATTCACCTAACGGTAAATAGGTATCCAGGAGTTAGTTACGTTAGGTTAGGTTAGCTTAGATTAGGTTATGTTTGTTTTGACTAGGAAATAGGCTAGGTTTGCAGGTTAAGTTAGGTTAGTTTAGGCTAGGTTAATAGAAATAGAAAAGGGGCTGTAATTGTTGGTAGCCTATCTAACCTAACCAAGGAACCTAACCAAGGAACCTAACCAACCAACCTAACCAACCAACCTAACCAAGCAACCTAACCAACCATCCTAACCAGGGAACCTAATCAACCAACCTAACCAAGGAACCTAACCAAGGATCCTAACCTAACCCAACCAACCGAACTAACCTAACCAACCAACCTAACCTAACCTAACCAACCAACCAACCTAACCAATGTAACCAACCAACCTAACCAACCTAACCAACCTAACCAACAAACCTAAGCAACCAACCTAAGCAACCTAACCTAACCAACCAACCTAGCAAACCAACCAAACTAACCAACCAACCTAACCAACCAACCTAAGCTATCTAACCTAACCAACCAACCTAACCAAGCAACCTAACCAACCAACCTAACCAAGCATCCTAACCAACCAACCTAACCTAACCAACCAACCCAACCAACCTAACCTAACCTAACCAACCAACCAACCTAAACAACGTAACCAACCATCCTAACCAACGTAACCAACCAACCTAACCAACGTAATAACGTAACCAACTTAACCTAACCAACCAACCTAACCAACCAAACCTAACCAACCTAACCAACCAACCAACCAACCAACCAACCAACCAACCTAACTAACCAACCAACCTAATCAACCAAACTAAGCTATCTAACCAACCAACCTAACTAACCAACCAAACTAACCAACCAACCTAACCAACGTAAACTATCTAACCTAACCAACCAACCTAACCTAACCAACCAACCTAAGCTATCTAACCTAACCAAGCAACCTAACCAACCAACCTAACCAAGCAACCTAACCAACCAACCTAACCTAACCTAACCAACCAACCCAAACTAACCTAACCAACGTAACCAACCATCCTAACCAACGTATCCAACCAACGTAACCAACCAAACCTAACCAACCAACTAACCTAACCAACCAACCTAACCTAACGTAACCAACCAACCAACCAACCAACGTAACCAACCAACCTAACCAATGTAACCAACCAACCTAACCAATGTAACCAACCAACCTAACCAACCTAACCAATGTAACCAACCAACCTAACCAACCTAACCAATGTAACCAACCAATGTAACCAACGTAACCAACCAACCTAACCAACCAACCTAAGCAACCAACCTAAGCAACCTAACCTAACCAACCTAACCTTACCAACCTAACCTAACCAACCAACCAACCTAACCAACTAACCTAACCAACCAACCTAACCTAACCAACCAACCAACCAACCTAACCAACCTAACAAACCAACCTAACTAACCAACCAACCTAACCAAACAACCTAAGCTATCTAACCTAACCAACAAACCTATCCAACCAACCTATCCAACCAACCTTAGCTATCTAACCTAACCAACCAACCTAAGCTATCTAACCTAACCAACCAACCTAAGCTATCTAACCTAACCAACCTAACCTAACCAACCTAACCTAACCAACCTAACCTAACCAACCTAACCTAACCAACCAACGAACCTAACCAACCAACCTAACCAGCCAACCTAACCAAGCAACCTAACCTAACCAACGTAACCAACCAACCTAACCAACCTAACAAACCTAACAAACCAACCTAACTAACTAACCAACCTAACCAAACAACCTAAGCTATCTAACCTAACCAACCAAACTATCCAACCAACCTATCCAACCAACATTAGCTATCTAACCTAACCAAACAACCTAAACTATCTAACCGAACCAACCAACCTAAGCTATCTAACCTAACCAAGCAACCTAACCAACCAACCTAACCAAAGAACCTAATCAACCAACCTAACCAAGCAACCTAACCAACCAACCAAACTAACCTAACCTAACCAACCAAACTAACCTAACTAACCAACCAACCTAACCAACCTAACCTAACCAACCTAACCAACCAACCAACCTAACTAACCAACCAACGTAAACTATTTAACCTCACCAACCAACCTAAGCTATCTAACCTAACCAAGCAACCTACCCAAGCAACCTAACCAACCAACCGAACCAAGGAACATAACCAACCAAAGAACCTAATCAACCAACCTAACCAAGCAACCTAACCTAACCAAAGAACCTAATCAACCAACCTAACCAACCAACCTAACCAACCAACCAAACCAACCAACCAAACCAACCAACCTAACCTAACCAACCAGCCCAACCTAACCTAACCAACCAACCAAACCAACCAACCAAACCAACCAACCTAACCTAACCAACCAGCCCAACCTAACCTAACCAACCAACCTAACCAAGCAACCTAACCAACCAACCTAACCAACCAACCTAACCAAGCAACCTAACCAACCATCCTAACCAGGGAAAATATTCAACCAACCTAACCAAGGAACCTAACCAAGGATCCTAACCTAACCCAACCAACCTAACCAACCAATGTAAGCTATCTAACCTAACCAACCAACCTAACCAACCAACCTAAGCTATCTAACCTAACCAACCAACCAAAGCTATCTAACCTAACCAACCAACCTAACCAAGCAACCTAACCAAGCAACCTAACCAACTCACCTAACCAAGGAATCTAACCAACGTAAGCTATCCAACCTAGCCAACCAACCTAACCAACCAACCTAAGCAACCAACCTAAGCAACCTAACCTAACCAACCAACCTAAGCTATCTAACCTAACCAACCAACCTAAGCTATCTAACCTAACCAACCAACCTAAGCAACCTATGCAACCAACCTAATCAACCTAACCTAACCAACCAACCTAACCGAAGAACCTAATCAACCAACCTAACCAAGCAACCTTACCAACCAACCTAACCAAGCAACCTAACCAACCAACCTAACCAAGCAACATAACCAACGTAATCAACCATCCTAACCAACGTAATCAACCATCCTAACCAACGTAACCAACCAACGTAACCAACGTAACCAACCTAACTAAGCTATCCAACCAACCAACCAACCTAAGCTATCCAACCAACCAACCTAACTAACCTAACCCACCAACTAAGATAGATAAGCTATCTAACCTAACCAACCAACCTAAGCTATCTAACCTAACCAAGCAACCTAAGCTATCTAACCTAACCAACCAACCTAAGCTATCTAACCTAACCAAGCAACCTAACCAACCAACCTAACTAAGCTATCCAACCAACCAACCAACCTAACTAACCTAACCAACCTACCTAAGCTATCTAACCTAACCAAGCAACCTAAGCTATCTAACCTAACCAACCAACCTAACCAACCTAAGCTATCCAACCAACCTAACTAACCTAACAAAGAAACCTAACCAACCAACCTAACCAACCAACCTAAGCAATGCTAAGCAACCTAAGCAACCGAACCTGAGCAACCGAACCTGAGCAACCGAACCTGAGCAACCGAACCTGAGCAACCTAACCTGAGCAACCTAACCTGAGCAACCTAACCTGAGCAACCTAACCTGAGCAACCTAACCTGAGCAACCGAACCTGAGCAACCGAACCTGAGCAACCGAACCTAACCTGAGCAACCTAACCTGAGCAACCTAACCTGAGCAACCTAACCTGAGCAACCGAACCTGAGCAACCGAACCTAACCTGAGCAACCTAACCTGAGCAACCTAACCTGAGCAACCTAACCTGAGCAACCGAACCTGAGCAACTGAACCAAACCTGAGCAACCTAACCTGAGCAACCTAACCTGAGCAACCTAACCTGAGCAACCTAACCTGAGCAACCTAACCTGAGCAACCGGACCTGAGCAACCTGACCTGAGCAACCTGACCTGAGCAACCTGACCTGAGCAACCTAACCTGAGCAACCTAACCTGAGCAACCTAACCTGAGCAACCTAACCTGAGCAACCTGACCTGAGCAACCTGACCTGAGCAACCTGACCTGAGCAACCTGACCTGAGCAACCTGACCTGAGCAACCTGACCTGAGCAACCGAACCTGAGCAACCGAACCTGAGCAACCTAACCTGAGCAACCTAACCTGAGCAACCTAACCTGAGCAACCTAACCTGAGCAACCTAACCTGAGCAACCTAACCTGAGCAACCTAACCTGAGCAACCGAACCTGAGCAACCTAACCCGAGCAACCTAACCCGAGCAACCTAACCCGAGCAACCTAACCTGAGCAACCTAACCTGAGCAACCTAACCTGAGCAACCTAACCTGAGCAACCTAACCTGAGCAACCTAACCTGAGCAACCGAACCTGAGCAACCGAACCTGAGCAACCTAACCTGAGCAACCTAACCTGAGCAACCTAACCTGAGCAACCTAACCTGAGCAACCGAACCTGAGCAACCTAACCTGAGCAACCTAACCTGAGCAACCTAACCTGAGCAACCTAACCTAACCTAACCTAACCTAACCTGAGCAACCTAGCCTGAGCAACCTAACCTGAGCAACCTAACCTGAGCAACCTAACCTGAGCAACCGAACCTGAGCAACCTAACCTAACCTAACCTAACCTAACCTAACCTAACCTAACCTGAGCAACCTAACCTGAGCAACCTAACCTGAGCAACCTAACCTGAGCAACCTAACCTGAGCAACCTAACCTGAGCAACCGAACCTGAGCAACCGAACCTGAGCAACCTAACCTAACCTAACCTAACCTAACCAACCTAACCTGAGCAACCTAACCTGAGCAACCTAACCTGAGCAACCTAACCTGAGCAACCTAACCTAACCAACCTAACCTGAGCAACCTAACCTGAGCAACCTAACCTAACCAACCTAACCTGAGCAACCTAACCTGAGCAACCTAACCTAACCAACCTAACCTGAGCAACCTAACCTGAGCAACCTAACCTAACCTAACCTAACCTAACCTAACCTAACCTGAGCAACCTAACCTGAGCAACCTAACCTGAGCAACCTAACCTGAGCAACCTAACCTGAGCAACCTAACCTGAGCAACCTAACCTAACCTAACCTAACCTAACCTGAGCAACCTAACCTGAGCAACCTAACCTGAGCAACCTAACCTGAGCAACCTAACCTGAGCAACCTAACCTGAGCAACCTAACCTAACCAACCTAATTATATTATTATATTATTATTATTATATATTATATTATTATTATACAACCTTATCTCCCTTCTTATTATCATATCTTATTATTATTATTATTATCTTATTGTCAACTCCCTTCTTATTATCATATCTTATTATTATTATTATTATCTTATTGTCAACTCCCTTCTTATTATCTGACACGAACCTTCGGTTCGTGTCAGAGTCCATGAGTGTCCGTGTGCGTGTCCGTGTGAGTGTCCGTGTCCGTGTATCCAAGGGGTTTTGGGTCCAGGAAGCTATTTGTGTCGACCCAAATTGCCTCCCTTCTCCCCACCTGAAATCCAGGTGGATTGAAAGACCTGCCCGAGGTCAGTGGATCCAGGTATCCGTCCGTGGCCCCCCGGACTTCAACCCTTCCCCACATTCCAAGGAGTCGGTCAATCAATCTTCGGCTATCCAGAGAATCTATCGAAACTGATGCTCCTACAGGAGGGGACACACAGAGAAATCTGTGCCCTGTACTTGCAACCGTTCCGACAGGCTCGAACGCAGATCTATCCGGATTAGGAACTTGTTCTATCCGACTAGGCCACGCTGGAGTTGCCTTCTGAATCAAATTTGGCACTTGTATTTATATCTCATAGCAAGGTTAGTTAGTGTCTATTTATCAACAGTTGCAATGATTGAGATGTTAAGTTGTTAATTTGTGTTGACAGTTAGAAATACCTGACAGCTTTGTTTGATAAGGTTGCAGTCCCGTGAGGCAGTTTTATGAATGAATATTGGAGAATTTAGGCTAACTGACGTGTGTGTGTGTGTGTGTGTGTGTGTGTGTGTGTGTGTGTGTGTGTGTGTGTACTCACCTAGTTGTGTTTGCGGGGGTTGAGCTCTGGCTCTTTGGTCCCGCCTCTCAACCGTCAATCAGCAGGTGTACAGATTCCTGAGCCTATTGGGCTCTATCATATCTACACTTGAAACTGTGTATGGAGTCAGCCTCCACCACATCACCTCCTAATGCATTCCATTTGTCAACCACTCTGACACTAAAAAAGTTCTTTCTAATATCTCTGTGGCTCATTTGGGCACTCAGTTTCCACCGGTGTCCCCTTGTGCTAAATAGACTGTCTTTATCTACCCTATCAATTCCCTTCAGAATCTTAAATGTGGTGATCATGTCCCCCCTAACTCTTCTGTCTTCCACCGAAGTGAGGTTTAATTCCCGTAGTCTCTCCTCGTAGCTCATACCTCTCAGCTCGGGTACTAGTCTGGTGGCAAACCTTTGAACCTTTTCCAGTTTAGTCTTATCCTTGACTAGATATGGACTCCATGCTGGGGCTGCATACTCCAGGATTGGCCTGACATATGTGGTATACGAAGTTCTGAATGATTCTTTACACAAGTTTCTGAATGCCGTTCGTATGTTGGCCAGCCTGGCATATGCCGCTGATGTTATCCGTTTGATATGTGCTGCAGGAGACAGGTCTGGCGTGATATCAACCCCCAAGTCTTTTTCTTTCTCTAACTCCTGAAGAATTTCCTCTCCCAGATGATACCTTGTATCTGGCCTCCTGCTCCCTACACCTATCTTCATTACATTACATTTGGTTGGGTTAAACTCTAACAACCATTTGTTCGACCATTCCTTCAGCTTGTCTAGGTCTTCTTGAAGCCACAAACAGTCATCTTCTGTTTTAATCCTTCTCATAATTTTAGCAGCGTCCGCAAACATTGAGAGAAATGAATCGATACCCTCCGGGAGATCATTTACATATATCAGAAACAAGATAGGACCGAGTACAGAGCCCTGTGGGACTCCACTGGTGACTTCACGCCAATTGGAGGTCTCACCCCCTCACCGTAACTCTCTGCTTCCTATTGCTTAGATAATCCCTTATTAACTGGAGCACCTTACCAGCTACACCTGCCTGTCTCTCCAGCTTATGTACCAGCCTCTTATGCGCGCACACACACACACACACACACACACACACACACACACACACACACACACACACACTGACCCACAGAGACTGCCCAAATATGTATACTAACAGCAGCAGCAGTTGGTGTTCCCAGGCAGGTCACCCATCCAAGTACTAACCAAAGTCAACGGTGTTTAACCTGACAGATGTATGGGAGGAGACGCAGTGTTCTCAAGGTGATAGGTAGGTAGGTAGTATGGCCGTTGTTATTGTATACAAGTAGTAAGTAATCACATGTGAGTGAGTGAGTGAGTGAGTCAGGATACTGGTAACTGCGGCGGGCAGGCAGGCGGAGGATACTCACACATAGCAGCCAATTCTCCATTAATGAGAGTACTTATTGCAAATATTTAGTCAAATTAACCAACAACAAATGGACTACTACTACTACTACTACTCTTGCTCCAAAATAGAAATGTTGGGATGCCACCGCTGCCATTGATCTCGCACAAGTTGCTGCTGACAAATGACTCATTTAGGCCTTGCATATGCTCTCTTAGGCTTCATTTAGTCAATAATTGTAACATCATTGAGTCGGGGGACAGGCAGACAGGCACTTTATACATGTTAGGCTTATAGTGGTCTCCAACACCCACCACCCCACAAGGTCCAACTAGTGACTAACCCTCACTCACTCACCACGCCCCAAGTAGCTAGCTTACTAACGCCTGGATACCTATTTACTGATAGGTGAACAGAGGCATTCGGTGATAGGAAAGGCTACCAACAATTACAGCCCTACTTCTACAAACCTACCCTAAACCAACCTAACCTAATCTAACCTAACCTAACCTAATCTAACATAACCTAACCTAACGTAACTAACTCCTGGATACCTATTTACTGTTAGGTGAATAGATGTATTCGGTGATAGGAAACGCTACCTACAATTACAGCCCTTCTTCTATTTCTACAAACCTAGCCTATTTCCTAGCTTAAACTAACCTAACCTAAGGTAATCTAACTAACTCCTGGATACCTATTTACTGCTACGTGAACAGAGAAGACACGCTACCAACAATTACTGCCCTATTTCTATTTCAACAAAAATAGCCTATTTCTTAGCCTAAACTAATCTAACCTAATTAAACCTAACCTAACCTAATCTAACCTTACCTATATATATACTTCACTACTCACTATCATCATCACTACCACAGTACTCACTAACATCATCACTACCTCCCTACTCACCATCATCATCACTACCTCACCATCATCATCACTACCTCTCTACTCACCATCATCATTACCTCCCTACTCACCATCATCATCACTACCTCACCATCATCACTACCTCTCTACTCACCATCATCATCATTACCTCACTACTCACCATCGTCATCACTACCTCACCATTATCACTACCTCTCTACTCACCATCATCATCATTACCTCACTACTCACCATCACTACCACACTACTCACCATCATCACTACCTCACTACTCACCATCATCATCACTACTTCTCTACTCACCACCATCATCATTTCCTCACTACTCACTAACATCATCACTTCCTCACTACTCACCATCATCACTACTCACCATCATCTCTACCCACCATCATCACTACCACTACTCATAAACATCATCACTACCACACTACTCACCATCATCACTACCACACTACTCACTATCATCATCACTACCACACTACTCACCATCATCACTACCCACCATCATCATAACTACCACACTACTCACTATCATCATCACTACCTCACTACTCACCATCATCACTACCACACTACTCACCATCATCACTACCACACTACTCTTAACCATCATCACTACCTCACTACTCACAATCATCATCACTACCTGACCATCATCATCACTACCTCACCATCATCATCACTACCTCACCATCATCATCACTACCTCACCATCATCACTACCTCGCCATCATCATCACTACCTCACTACTCACCATCATCACTACCACACTACTCACCATCATCATTACCTCACTACTCACCATTATCATCACTACACTACTCACCATCATCATCACTACCACAATACTCACCATCATCATCACTACCACAATACTCACCATCAACATCACTACCACACTACTTAGCAACACCATCACTACCTCACTACTCACCATCATCATCACTACCTCACTACTCACAATCATCATCACTACCACACTACTCATTATCATCACTTTTATCACTTATCACCATCACTACCTCACTACTCACCATCATCATCACTACCTCACTACTCACTATCATCATCACTACCACACTACTCACCATCATCATCACTACCACACTTCACTATCATCATCACTACCTCACTACTCACCATCATCACTACCACACTACTCACTATCATCACTTCTCACCATCATCATCACTACCTCACTACTCACTATCATCACTACCACACTACTCACTATCATCACTACCACACTACTCACCATCATCACTACCACACTACTCACCATCATTATCACTACCTCACTACTCACTATCATCATCACTACCACACTACTCACCATCATCATCACTACCACACTACTCACTATCATCACTTCTATCACTACTCACCATCAACATCACTACCACACTACTTAGCAACACCATCACTACCTCACTACTCACCATCATCATCACTACCACACTACTCACCATCATCATCACTACCACACTACTCACCATCATCATCACTACCACACTACTCACTATCATCATCACTACCACACTACTCACCATCATCATCACTACCACACTATTCACTATCATTATCACTACCACACTACTCACCATCATCATCACTACCTCACTACTCACCATCATCACTACCTCACTATCATAATCACTACAACACTACTCACCATCATCATCACTACCACACTATTCACTATCATCACTACCACACTAACCATCATCATCACTACCACACTACTCACCATCATCATCAATACATCACTATCATCATCACTACCACACTACTCACCATCAGCATCACTATCACACTACTCACTATTATCACTTCTCACCATCATCACTACCTCACTACTCGCCATCATCATCACTACCACACTATTCACTATCATCATCACTACCACACTACTCACCATCATCATCATTACCTCACTACTCACCATCATCATCACTACCACACTACTCACCATCATCATCACTACCACACTTCACTATCATCATCACTACATCACTACTCACCATCATCACTACCACACTACTCACTATCATCACTTCTCACCATCATCATCACTACCTCACTATTCACTATCATCATCACTATCACACTACTCACCATCATCATCACTACCACACTATTCACTATCATCACTACCACACTATTCACTATCGTCATCACTACCACACTATTCACTATCATCATCACTACCACACTATTCACTATCATCATCACTACCACACTACTCACCATCACCAATTTCTCACCATCATCATCACTACCTCACTACTCACCATTATCATCACTACCTCTCTACTCACCATCATCATCATTACCTCACTACTCACCTTCATCACTACCTCACCATCATCACTACCTCTCTACTCACCATCATCATCACTACCTCTCTACTCACCATCATCATCGTTACCTCACTACCACACTACTCACCATCATCACTACCTCACTACTCACCACCATCATCATTTCCTCACTACTCACCATCATCATCACTACCTCACTATCATCATCACTACCACACTATTCACCATCATCATCACTACCACACTATTCACTATCATCATCACTACCACACTACTCACCATCATCATCACTACCACACTTCACTATCATCATCACTACCTCAATACTCACCATCATCACTACCACACTACTCACTATCATCACTTCTCACCATCATCATCACTACCTCACTACTCACTATCATCATCACTACCACACTACTCACTATCATCATCACTACCACACTATTCACTATCATCACTACCACAATATTCACTATCATCATCACTACCACACTATTCACTATCATCATCACTACCACACTGCTCACCATCACCACTTTCTCACCATCATCACTACCTCACTACTCACCATTATCATCACTACCTCACTATCATCATCACTACCTCACTATCATCATCACTACCTCTCTACTCACCATCATCATCATTACCTCACTACTCACCTTCATCATCACTACCTCACCATCATCACTACCTCTACTCACCATCATCATCACTACCTCTCTACTCACCATCATCATCATTACCTCACTACCACACTACTCACCATCATCACTACCTCACTACTCACCACCATCATCATTTCCTCACTACTCACCATCATCATCACTACCTCACTATCATCATCACTACCACACTATTCACCATCATCATCACTACCACACTTCACTATCATCATCACTACCACACTACTCACCATCATCATCACTACCTCACTACTCACCATCATCATCACTACCACACTACTCACCATCATCATCACTACCACACTTCACTATCATCATCACTACCTCACTACTCACCATCACCATCACTACCACACTTCACCATCATCACTACTACACTTCACCATCATCACTACCACACTTCACCATCATCACTACCACACTTCACCATCATCACTACCACACTTCACCATCATCATCACTACCACACTTCACCATCATCATCACTACCACACTTCACCATCATCATCACTACCACACTTCACCATCATCATCACTACTACACTATTCACTATCATCATCACTACCACACTACTCACCATCATCACTACCTCACTACTCACCATCATCACTACTCACTATCACTACCACACTACTCACCGAGTAGTGTGGTAGTGATGATAGTGAGTAGTGTGGTAGTGATGATGGTGGGTAGTGATGATGGTGAGTAGTGATGATGATGATGATGGTGAGTAGTGAGGAAGTGATGATGTTAGTGAGTAGTGAGGAAATGATGGTGGTGAGTAGAGAAGTAGTGATGATCATGGTGAGTAGTGAGGTAGTGATGATGGTGAGTAGTGTGGTAGTGATGGTGAGTAGTGAGGTAATGACGATGGTGAGTAGAGAGGTAGAGAGGTAGTGATAATGATGGTGAGGTAGTGATGATGATGGTGAGTAGTGAGGTAATAATGATGATGGTGAGTAGAGAGGTAGTGATGATGATGGTGAGGTAGTGATGATGGTGAATAGTGAGGTAGTGATGGTGAGAAGTGATAAAAGTGATGATAGTGAGTAGTGTGGTAGTGATGATGATGGTGAGTAGTGTGGTAGTGATGATGATAGTGAATAGTGTGGTAGTGATGATGATGGTGAGCAGTAAGGTAGTGATGGTGATGGTGAGAAGTGATAAAAGTGATGATAGTGAGTAGTGTGGTAGTGATGATGGTGAGTAGTGAGGTAGTGATGGTGTTGCTAAGTAGTGTGGTAGTGATGTTGATGGTGAGTATTGTGGTAGTGATGATGATGGTGAGTATTGTGGTAGTGATGATGGTAAGTAGTGTAATGATGATAATGGTGAGTAGTGAGGTAATGATGATGGTGAGTAGTGTGGTAGTGATGATGGTGAGTACTGAGGTAGTGATGATGATGGCGAGGTAGTGATGATGGTGAGGTAGTGATGATGATAGTGAGGTAGTGATGATGATGGTGAGGTAGTGATGATGATTGTGAGTAGTGAGGTAGTGATGATGGTTAAGAGTAGTGTGGTAGTGATGATGTTTATGAGTAGTGGTAGTGATGATGGTGGGTAGAGATGATGGTGAGTAGTGATGATGGTGAGTAGTGAGGAAATGATGATGGTGGTGAGTAGAGAAGTAGTGATGATGGTGAGTAGTGTGGTAGTGAAGTATATATATAGGTAAGGTTAGATTAGGTTAGGTTAGGTTTAATTAGGTTAGATTAGTTTAGGCTAAGAAATAGGCTATTTTTGTTGAAATAGAAATAGGGCAGTAATTGTTGGTAGCGTGTGTTCTCTGTTCACGTAGCAGTAAATAGGTATCCAGGAGTTAGTTAGATTACCTTAGGTTAGGTTAGTTTAGGCTAGAGAATAGGCTAGGTTTGTAGAAATAGAAATAGAAGAAGGGCTGTAATTGTAGGTAGCGTTTCCTATAACCGAATACATCTATTCACCTAACAGTAAATAGGTATCCAGGAGTTAGTTACGTTAGGTTAGGTTAGCTTAGATTAGGTTATGTTTGTTTTGACTAGGAAATAGGCTAGGTTTGCAGGTTAAGTTAGGTTAGTTTAGGCTAGGTTAATAGAAATAGAAAAGGGGCTGTAATTGTTGGTAGCCTATCTAACCTAACCAAGGAACCTAACCAACCAACCTAACCAACCAACCTAACCAACCAACCTAACCAAGCAACCTAACCAACCATCCTAACCAGGGAACCTAATCAACCAACCTAACCAAGGAACCTAACCAAGGATCCTAACCTAACCCAACCAACCGAACTAACCTAACCAACCAACCTAACCTAACCTAACCAACCAACCAACCTAACCAATGTAACCAACCAACCTAACCAACCTAACCAACCTAACCAACAAACCTAAGCAACCAACCTAAGCAACCTAACCTAACCAACCAACCTAACAAACCAACCTAACTAACCAACCAACCTAACCAACCAACCTAAGCTATCTAACCTAACCAACCAACCTATCCAACCAACCTTGGCTATCTAACCTAACCAACCAACCTAACCAAGCAACCTAACCAACCAACCTAACCAAGCATCCTAACCAACCAACCTAACCTAACCAACCAACCCAACCAACCTAACCTAACCTAACAACCAACCAACCTAAACAACGTAACCAACCATCCTAACCAACGTAACCAACCAACCTAACCAACGTAATAACGTAACCAACTTAACCTAACCAACCAACCTAACCAACCAAACCTAACCAACCTAACCAACCAACCAACCTAACCAACCAACCAACCAACCAACCAACCAACCTAACTAACCAACCAACCTAATCAACCAAACTAAGCTATCTAACCAACCAACCTAACTAACCAACCAAACTAACCAACCAACCTAACCAACGTAAACTATCTAACCTAACCAACCAACCTAAGCTATCTAACCTAACCAAGCAACCTAACCAACCAACCTAACCAAGCAACCTAACCAACCAACCTAACCTAACCTAACCAACCAACCCAAACTAACCTAACCAACGTAACCAACCATCCTAACCAACGTAACCAACCAACGTAACCAACCAAACCTAACCAACCAACTAACCTAACCAACCAACCTAACCTAACGTAACCAACCAACCAACCAACCAACGTAACCAAACAACCTAACCAATGTAACCAACCAACCTAACCAATGTAACCAACCAACCTAACCAACCTAACCAATGTAACCAACCAACGTAACCAACGTAACCAACCAACCTAACCAACCAACCTAAGCAACCAACCTAAGCAACCTAACCTAACCAACCTAACCTTACCAACCTAACCTAACCAACCAACCAACCTAACCAACTAACCTAACCAACCAACCTAACCTAACCAACCAACCAACCAACCTAACCCACCTAACAAACCAACCTAACTAACCAACCAACCTAACCAAACAACCTAAGCTATCTAACCTAACCAACAAACCTATCCAACCAACCTATCCAACCAACCTTAGCTATCTAACCTAACCAACCAACCTAAGCTATCTAACCTAACCAACCAACCTAAGCTATCTAACCTAACCAACCTAACCTAACCAACCTAACCTAACCAACCTAACCTAACCAACCAACGAACCTAACCAACCAACCTAACCAGCCAACCTAACCAAGCAACCTAACCTAACCAACGTAACCAACCAACCTAACCAACCTAACAAACCTAACAAACCAACCTAACTAACTAACCAACCTAACCAAACAACCTAAGCTATCTAACCTAACCAACCAAACTATCCAACCAACCTATCCAACCAACATTAGCTATCTAACCTAACCAAACAACCTAAACTATCTAACCGAACCAACCAACCTAAGCTATCTAACCTAACCAAGCAACCTAACCAACCAACCTAACCAAAGAACCTAATCAACCAACCTAACCAAGCAACCTAACCAACCAACCTAACCTAACCTAACCAACCAACCAAATTAACCTAACCTAACCAACCAACCAACCTAACCTAACCAACCTAACCAACCAACCAACCTAACTAACCAACCAACGTAAACTATTTAACCTCACCAACCAACCTAAGCTATCTAACCTAACCAAGCAACCTACCCAAGCAACCTAACCAACCAACCTAACCAACCAACCTAACCAACCAAAGAACCTAATCAACCAACCTAACCAAGCAACCTAACCTAACCAAAGAACCTAATCAACCAACCTAACCAACCAACCTAACCAACCAACCAACCTAACCAACCAACCTAACCTAACCAACCAGCCCAACCTAACCTAACCAACCAACCTAACCAAGCAACCTAACCAACCAACCTAACCAACCAACCTAACCAAGCAACCTAACCAACCATCCTAACCAGGGAACCTAATCAACAAACCTAACCAAGGAACCTAACCAAGGATCCTAACCTAACCCAACCAACCTAACCAACCAATGTAAGCTATCTAACCTAACCAACCAACCTAACCAACCAACCTAAGCTATCTAACCTAACCAACCAACCTAAGCTATCTAACCTAACCAACCAACCTAACCAAGCAACCTAACCAAGCAACCTAACCAACTCACCTAACCAAGGAATCTAACCAACGTAAGCTATCTAACCTAGCCAACCAACCTAACCAACCAACCTAAGCAACCAACCTAAGCAACCTAACCTAACCAACCAACCTAAGCTATCTAACCTAACCAACCAACCTAAGCTATCTAACCTAACCAACCAACCTAAGCAACCTATGCAACCAACCTAATCAACCTAACCTAACCAACCAACCTAACCGAAGAACCTAATCAACCAACCTAACCAAGCAACCTTACCAACCAACCTAACCAACCAACCTAACCAAGCAACATAACCAACGTAATCAACCATCCTAACCAACGTAATCAACCATCCTAACCAACGTAACCAACCTAACTAAGCTATCCAACCAACCAACCAACCTAAGCTATCCAACCAACCAACCTAACTAACCTAACCCACCAACTAAGATAGATAAGCTATCTAACCTAACCAACCTAAGCTATCTAACCTAACCAAGCAACCTAAGCTATCTAACCTAACCAACCAACCTAAGCTATCTAACCTAACCAAGCAACCTAACCAACCAACCAACCTAAGCTATCCAACCAACCAACCAACCTAACTAACCTAACCAACCTACCTAAGCTATCTAACCTAACCAAGCAACCTAAGCTATCTAACCTAACCAACCAACCTAACCAACCTAAGCTATCCAACCAACCTAACTAACCTAACAAAGAAACCTAACCAACCAACCTAACCAACCAACCTAAGCAATGTAACCTAACCTGAGCAACCTAACCTGAGCAACCTAACCTGAGCAACCTAGCCTGAGCAACCTAACCTGAGCAACCGAACCTGAGCAACCTAACCTGAGCAACCTAACCTGAGCAACCTAACCTGAGCAACCGAACCTGAGCAACCGAACCTGAGCAACCGAACCTGAGCAACCTAACCTGAGCAACCTAACCTGAGCAACCTAACCTGAGCAACCGAACCTGAGCAACCGAACCTGAGCAACCTAACCTGAGCAACCTAACCTGACCAACCTAACCTGACCAACCTAACCTGACCAACCTAACCTGAGCAACCGAACCTGAGCAACCGAACCTGAGCAACCGAACCTGAGCAACCTAACCTGAGCAACCTAACCTGACCAACCTAACCTGACCAACCTAACCTGAGCAACCGAACCTGAGCAACCTAACCTGAGCAACCTAACCTGAGCAACCGAACCTGAGCAACCTAACCTGAGCAACCTAACCTGAGCAACCGAACCTGAGCAACCTAACCTGAGCAACCTAACCTGAGCAACCTAACCTGAGCAACCTAACCTGAGCAACCTAACCTGAGCAACCTAACCTGAGCAACCTAACCTGAGCAACCGAACCTGAGCAACCTAACCTGAGCAACCTAACCTGAGCAACCTAACCTAACCAACCTAATTATGTTATTATATTATTATTATTATATATTATATTATTATTATACAACCTTATCTCCCTTCTTATTATCATATCTTATTATCATATCATATATATCTTATTGTCAACTCCCTTCTTATTGTCTGACACGAACCTTCGGTTCGTGTCAGAGTCCATGAGTGTCCGTGTGCGTGTCCGTGTGAGTGTCCGTGTCCGTGTATCCAAGGGGTTTTGGGTCCAGGAAGCTACTTGTGTCGACCCAAATTGCCTCCCTTCTCCCCACCTGAAATCCAGGTGGATTGAAAGACCTGCCCGAGGTCAGTGGATCCAGGTATCCGTCCGTGGCCCCCCGGACTTCAACCCTTCCCCACATTCCAAGGAGTCGGTCAATCAATCTTCGGCTATCCAGAGAATCTATCGAAACTGATGCTCCTACAGGAGGGGACACACAGAGAAATCTGTGCCCTGTACTTGCAACCGTTCCGACAGGCTCGAACGCAGATCTATCCGGATTAGGAACTTGTTCTATCCGACTAGGCCACGCTGGAGTTGCCTTCTGAATCAAATTTGGCACTTGTATTTATATCTCATAGCAAGGTTAGTTAGTGTCTATTTATCAACAGTTGCAATGATTGAGATGTTAAGTTTGTAGAGGTGACCCACGTGTTACAACAATAGTACAGTAATTCACCTGGAACTGTCGTCGTAGGGAGAGGAAGGGCTGGTAGGGTAGGTGGAGCAAGTCTAGGCTCCTCAGGAAGGGTAGGACAGAGGGAATCAATGCCTCTTAGGGGTCCTATGGGCACATATCCTAAGTGCCAGTGGTGCCGGGCAGGCGTCGTCCGCGTTGGGTCACATGCAGTTCAAATCTGCCCCACTCGGCCTGCGCGGGCTGCCGCGCGGGTAGGCCGTGCGCCGTCGTCGTCCACCAATCAGGGCACAGCCCTGCCTATACTGTAAAATGTCTCCTTGGCGGGCACTTTGAATGTGGTTCCCTCTACACTCCTCCCGTCCCTATAGAACAATGGGTATGTTGGAGGGAAAACGTTTCACTATATACAACATGTCTTTTTTGTAAAAAAGTCTGGTTTCATGAATGGGTCCTATTACAATTATTACCCGTATTATCTTTGCACTATACACGAACTGTTTCAACATTGCATACACTACACTATTCCCTTTCCTTTTTTTTTTTTTTTCTTTTCAGCTTCACTCTTAGGAATTTACTCTGTCCTAACAATATTCCTCGCACCGAAGCGCTGCTCCTTGAATGTGAGTCCTTTGACAGAGCAACCCTCTTCCCACATCTCACCCCCAGGATCCCAAGGGAAAGCAATTGGATCTATGCCTTCCAAGAACTGACCAAATGCTAGTTCATTCTTTATTTTCTTCTGAGCCCTCCTTTCCACATTGTGTCTTAACGGGCCCCACTTCCTGTGAGAATTTTGCTTTGCTTCCTGATCCAGACCTGTTTGTTCAGTAGTGGCATGGTCCCGAATTGCCACTTTTGTCCTGCATTGGATTCCTGAAGGAGCCTCACTTGACGAGTTCTCACTTAGCATAACCAAACTCTGTTGGTTGTATGTGTCTGATGTGCTAATGTCCATGTCCCCCCTGTCAGTGTGAGCCGAGATGTCTTCCACACCTCTAGACAATATCTGGTCAGCATCTTGCTCCGATGCCCCTCCTTGGCCTGTTATGCACTGGGTCGGAATTAGACCGAATGAGCCGACCCGGCAGCGTTTAAAGACGAATTCTGGTCCTTAAATGAAACATGTGGCTTGTTGCCCGAGGTGTCCCCGTGCTGGCGGACTGCTTCCTCATCCCTTTCGGATTCCTCACAGTCCCGAGCAAAATGACCCTCTTTCCCACACCTGTAGCACTGAACAGGTCGCCTAGGGGATGGGCTACGGCGATGCTGTGGTGACATAAGAGCAACTGTAAGGTGCCTCAAACTCTCACACACCTGGTCCAATCTCCCGTTGGTCTCTGAGATGCCTGCTACCAAGGTGTCCAACTTCGCCTCCACGCCCCTGGAAGATAAAGGATGCGAGCCCGCACTCGATGGTCGGCAACTGTTGATTCCAAAACCTGAAGAGCTGGTAGCCGGTGACGTGCCTGGGGAGCTGGGGAGGGCGAGTGTCGAGCGCCGAGAAGCGTCATTACTCCTGGGTGGCCGCTCATACTGGGAGTACCTTCCCACTGCATTCACTCGCACTGCTGGACCTTGGGGCACTCGGTGATGGGAGTCGTATCCTTTGGAACCTGAGGAACCGTGGATCGCTATGGCATTGTGCTGGAAGGTTTGGGCCCGATCGATAGCCTCCTCCATGGAGGAGTTCCTTGCATTGGAAATGTATCCTGCCAGACTCTTATCCTGTAATCCCTGGCCAAATCTCATTACTGCGATTTGTTCCACTTCCCACCGTGGCAAATGTTTGTAAGCCCGATGAGCCAAGTGGTGGGCCCTATCTGCCCAATCAGCAATATCCTCTTCTGGTTCCTGCTGGGCCTGGTTAAACTTCATCATGGCTACATCCAGAACTTCCCTATCGCCAAATCGCTTGATCATCTTATGCATCATGCGAATATAATCGATCGACGGTTCTCTGTCCAGTAAGCGATTGTAAAAATCACTTGCCTTACCCTTGAGGCACCATCCTAACTGTGTCAATGACGTAGGCCCGCTCCAGTCCTTTTCCGAGGCATAAGACGTGAAGCGGCGGTAGAAGGTGGCCCAATCTGACTTCCCGTCATAGTCCAATGCCCGAGGTGGTGTGCGGAAGGTCTCCTTTTGTTGGCGATAACCTGTCCGCCTGCTGCGGGATAGAGAGGCATCCGAATCGGAAGTCAGAGAGCTGTGTGACGAGTGTCGAGCTGTCCGTCTCCTTGATCGAGCCGATCGATGGCGGGAGGGGCTCCCCTGCCGAGTACCTTGCTGGCCACTAGCCCTGGAGTAAGCTGGTGACTGAGGTCGACGTCCACGTTGGCTGCTGCTGGCGGCACCCCTAGAGGAGTGGCGGGTTCCCATTTCGCTGGACGAGGACGATGAACGACTTCCTGCCCCCTGACCTAAGGGCCCGGAGCCCTGTTGGGACGGGTCCACCTCAAACGATATAGCAGCCATCAACTCGGGTTTGGCCCGAAGGCGGTTGATATCATAAATGTTGTCCTCCGTGATCACATGGTGACGCCGAAACTTGATAATGCGAGCGGCCAATTTATCTCCTACACCCGGTAGCAGCTGCAGCTCAGCAGCCGAAGCAGAGTTTATCTTGATTAGAGCCATTGTGCTGGTGTCGAAAGTTAAAGCTCCGATATCGTGCCACACCTGGTAATAAGCCTTAGATCTGGGGCCAGGCACCTCACATGTATACCACCCCAAACAGAAAAACAAAACAAAAAAAACACAGACACCAATAGCCACACTTAAGGTTCCAATGTTCAGAGATAGAGATAAATGTTCCACAAGGAAAAATAAGCACTGCACAGTCAATAATGTAAATGATGGGGCCAGGTGGGTTTCAAGCAACATAAAACACTGCACACTTAATTGGTACCTAAATCACTTGAGGCTTAGACAAAAACTGGGCACTTACTGCACTTGCAAAACTGGAAAATCTGATATGGCAGGCACTTTGAGGAACTTTAACAAGCAATGTGCCTGATTTTCATAAGCACTGGGCTGAGGGTTCTCAAAAACACTTTTTTCAGGTGAACGTGTGGAACTGTGTGCAGGGCGGATCACCATCCACCTTAAATCTGGTATGAACACAAACTCACTGGCTCACTTAATGTATCTCTTTCCCTTGAGCCGTTACTTCTGTAGAAAGCCCAGAACAGGTTACGTCTAGCTAACAGTAGAAATGAGAAAATAACAGACCTGTAGCAAGCACCCTGCAGAGCTGGGACCAGCGTCGCTGTAGTAAACACGCTGGAGACGGATGCGCTCGGGAACGACAGCCTGAAATCCTCCGCGAGCGGATTCGTAAACAATACAGGTCGGGTATGCTCATGAACGGTGGCCCGTATTCCGTGTGAATGGTGGTACTCGTCTCCCCTTCTTCAAAGAACTTGGGGACCGCGGGAATCGGTGCTTGGGGGACAAGACAATAAAATGCAACAAATCCGGAGAAATAATCCGTATAAAACACTGATAACTGGAACTTATGGAGAATCTTGGGGGATTGCACGAGATGTGGAATAAAACATATGCACACAAAAAACAGGGGTTGAAATATCTTGGGCACCGCTATTGAACAACGAACCGAAGAACATCTATGGTGCAACCAAAGCCAGTAATTCGAGACTGGAACCGTTGAACACTATCTAAGACGTCTTGACTGAAGTCGGCAGAACGATGATGCAGATATCTTGGCGAGGTCCTCTTGATCACCGCGTGGGAACGTTTACTCACTGCGCCAATGTAGAGGTGACCCACGTGTTACAACAATAGTACAGTAATTCACCTGGAACTGTCGTCGTAGGGAGAGGAAGGGCTGGTAGGGTAGGTGGAGCAAGTCTAGGCTCCTCAGGAAGGGTAGGACAGAGGGAATCAATGCCTCTTAGGGGTCCTATGGGCACATATCCTAAGTGCCAGTGGTGCCGGGCAGGCGTCGTCCGCGTTGGGTCACATGCAGTTCAAATCTGCCCCACTCGGCCTGCGCGGGCTGCCGCGCGGGTAGGCCGTGCGCCGTCGTCGTCCACCAATCAGGGCACAGCCCTGCCTATACTGTAAAATGTCTCCTTGGCGGGCACTTTGAATGTGGTTCCCTCTACAAGTTGTTAATTTGTGTTGGCAGTTAGAAATACCTGACAGCTTTGTTTGGTAAGGTTGCAGTCCCGTGAGGCAGTTTTATGAATGAATATTGGAGAATTTAGGCTAACTGACGTGTGTGTGTGTGTGTGTGTGTGTGTGTGTGTGTGTGTGTGTGTGTGTGTGTGTACTCACCTAGTTGTACTCACCTAGTTGTGTTTGCGGGGGGTTGAGCTCTGGCTCTTTGGTCCCGCCTCTCAACCGTCAATCAACAGGTGTACAGATTCCTGAGCCTATTGGGCTCTATCATATCTACACTTGAAACTGTGTATGGAGTTAGCCTCCACCACATCACCTCCTAATGCATTCCATTTGTCAACCACTCTGACACTAAAAAAGTTCTTTCTAATATCTCTGTGGCTCATTTGGGCACTCAGTTTCCACCTGTGTCCCCTTGTGCTAAATAGACTGTCTTTATCTACCCTATCCATTCCCTTCAGAATCTTAAATGTGGTGATCATGTCCCCCCTAACTCTTCTGTCTTCCACCGAAGTGAGGTTTAATTCCCGTAGTCTCTCCTCGTAGCTCATACCTCTCAGATCGGGTACTAGTCTGGTGGCAAACCTTTGAACCTTTTCCAGTTTAGTCTTATCCTTGACTAGATATGGACTCCATGCTGGGGCTGCATACTCCAGGATTGGCCTGACATATGTGGTATACGAAGTTCTGAATGATTCTTTACACAAGTTTCTGAATGCCGTTCGTATGTTGGCCAGCCTGGCATATGCCGCTGATGTTATCCGCTTGATATGTGCTGCAGGAGACAGGTTTGGCGTGATATCAACCCCCAAGTCTTTTTCCTTCTCTAACTCCTGAAGAATTTCCTCTCCCAGATGATACCTTGTATCTGGCCTCCTGCTCCCTACACCTATCTTCATTACATTACATTTGGTTGGGTTAAACTCTAACAACCATTTGTTCGACCATTCCTTCAGCTTGTCTAGGTCTTCTTGAAGCCACAAACAGTCCTCTTCTGTTTTAATCCTTCTCATAATTTTAGCAGCGTCCGCAAACATTGAGAGAAATGAATCGATACCCTCCGGGAGATCATTTACATATATCAGAAACAAGATAGGACCGAGTACAGAGCCCTGTGGGACTCCACTGGTGACTTCACGCCAATTGGAGGTCTCACCCCCTCACCGTAACTCTCTGCTTCCTATTGCTTAGATAATCCCTTATTAACTGGAGCACCTTACCAGCTACACCTGCCTGTCTCTCCAGCTTATGTACCAGCCTCTTATGCGCGCACACACACACACACACACACACACACACACACACACACACACACACACACACACACACACACACACACACACACACACACACACACACACACACACACACACACACACACTGACCCACAGAGACTGCCCAAATATGTATACTAACAGCAGCAGCAGTTGGTGTTCCCAGGCAGGTCACCCATCCAAGTACTAACCAAAGTCAACGGTGTTTAACCTGACAGATGTATGGGAGGAGACGCAGTGTTCTCAAGGTGATAGGTAGGTAGGTAGTATGGCCGTTGTTATTGTATACAAGTAGTAAGTAATCACATGTGAGTGAGTGAGTGAGTGAGTCAAGATAATGGTAACTTCGGCGGGCAGGCAGGCGGAGGATACTCACACATAGCAGCCAATTCTCCATTAATGATAGGGTACTTATTGCAACTATTTAGTCAAATTAACCAACAACAAATGGACTACTACTACTACTACTACTGTTGCTCCAAAATAGAAATGTTGGGATGCCACCGCTGCCATTGATCTCGCACAAGTTGCTGCTGACAAATGACTCATTTAGGCCTTGCATATGCTCTCTTAGGCTTAATTTAGTCAATAATTGTAACATCATTGAGTCGGGGGACAGGCAGACAGGCACTTTATACATGTTAGGCTTATAGTGGTCTCCAACACCCACCACCCCACAAGGTCCAACTAGTGACTAACCCTCACTCACTCACCACGCCCCAAGTAGCTAGCTTACTAACGCCTGGATACCTATTTACTGATAGGTGAACAGAGGCATTCGGTGATAGGAAAGGCTACCAACAATTACAGCCCTACTTCTACAAACCTACCCTAAACCAACCTAACCTAATCTAACCTAACCTAACCTAATCTAACATAACCTAACCTAACGTAACTAACTCCTGGATACCTATTTACTGTTAGGTGAATAGATGTATTCGGTGATAGGAAACGCTACCTACAATTACAGCCCTTCTTCTATTTCTACAAACCTAGCCTATTTCCTAGCTTAAACTAACCTAACCTAAGGTAATCTAACTAACTCCTGGATACCTATTTACTGCTACGTGAACAGAGAAGACACGCTACCAACAATTACTGCCCTATTTCTATTTCAACAAAAATAGCCTATTTCTTAGCCTAAACTAATCTAACCTAATTAAACCTAACCTAACCTAATCTAACCTTACCTATATATATACTTCACTACTCACTATCATCATCACTACCACACTACTCACTAACATCATCACTACCTCACTACTCACCATCACTACCACAATACTCACCATCATCATCATTACCTCACTAACATCGTCACTTCCTCAATACTCACCATCATCATCATTACCTCACTACTCACCATCACTACCACACTACTCACCATCATCACTACCACACTACTCACTAACATCATCACTACCACACTACTCACCATCATCATCATTACCTCACTACTCACCATCACTACCACACTACTCACCATCATCACTACCACACTACTCACCATCATCACTACCTCACTAACATCATCACTTCCTCAATACTCACCATCATCATCATTACCTCACTACTCACCATCACTACCACACTACTCACCATCATCACTACCACACTACTCACCATCATCATCATTACCTCACTACTCACCATCACTACCACACTACTCACCATCATCACTAACTCACTACTCACCATCATCATCATTACCTCACTACTCACCATCACTACCACACTACTCACCATCATCACTACCACACTACTCACCATCATCACTACCTCACTAACATCATCACTTCCTCAATACTCACCATCATCATCACTACCTCTCTAATCACCATCATCATCATTACCTCATTACTCACCATCACTACCACACTACTCACCATCATCACTACCACACTACTCGGTGAGTACTGTGGTAGTGATAGTGAGTAGTGATGATGATGAGTAGTGAGGTAGTGATGATGATGGTGAGTAGTGTGGTAGTGATGATGTTAGTGAGTAGTGTGGTAGTGATAGTGAGTAGTGATGATGGTGAGTAGTGATGATGGTGAGTAGTGATGATGATAGTGAGTAGTGAGGAAGTGATGATGTTAGTGAGTAGTGAGGTAGTGATGATGGTGAGTAGTGTGGTAGTGATGGTGAGTAGTGAGGTAATGATGATGATGGTGAGTAGTGTGGTAGTGATGATGATAGTGAGTAGTGTGGTAGTGATGATGGTGAGTAGTGTGGTTGTGATGGTGAGTAGTGAGGTAATGATGATGATGGTGATTAGAGAGGTAGTGATGATGATGGTGAGGTAGTGATGATGATGGTGAGTAGTGAGGAAGTGATGATGTTAGTGAGTAGTGAGGTAGTGATGATGGTGAGTAGTGTGGTAGTGATGGTGAGTAGTGAGGTAATGATGATGATGGTGAGTATTGAGGAAGTGATGATGTTAGTGAGGTAGTGATGATGGTGAGTAGTGTGGTAGTGATGGTGAGTAGTGAGGTAATGATGATGATGGTGAGTATTGAGGAAGTGATGATGTTAGTGAGGTAGTGATGATGGTGAGTAGTGTGGTAGTGATGATGGTGAGTAGTGTGGTAGTGATGGTGAGTAGTGAGGTAATGATGATGATGGTGAGTAGTGTGGTAGTGATGATGTTAGTGAGTAGTGTGGTAGTGATGATGGTGAGTAGTGTGGTAGTGATGGTGAGTAGTGAGGTAGTGATGATGATGGTGAGTACTGTGGTAGTGATGATGTTAGTGAGTAGTGAAGTATATATATAGGTAAGGTTACATTAGGTTAGGTTAGGTTTAATTAGGTTAGATTAGTTTAGGCTAAGAAATAGGCTATTTTTGTTGAAATAGAAATAGGGCAGTAATTGTTGGTAGCGTGTCTTCTCTGTTCACGTAGCAGTAAATAGGTATCCAGTAGTTAGATTACCTTAGGTTAGGTTAGTTTAGACTAGGAAATAGGCTAGGTTTGCAGGTTAAGTTAGGTTAGTTTAGGCTAGGTTTGTAGAAATAGAAATAGAAAAAGGGCTGTAATTGTTGGTAGCCTATCTAACCTAACCAAGGAACCTAACCAACCAACCTAACCAACCATCCTAACCAAGGAACCTAACCAACCAACCTAACCAACCATCCTTACCAGGGAACCTAACCAACCATCCTAACCAGGGAACCTAACCAACCAACCTAACCAAGTAACCTAACCAACCAACCTAACCAAGGAACCTAATCAACCAACCTAACCAAGCAACCTAACCAAGCAACCTAACCAAGCAACCTAACCAAGGAACCTAACCAAGCAACCTAACCAAGCAACCTAACCAAGCAACCTAACCAACCAACCTAACCAAGCAACCTAACCAAGCAACCTAACCAACCATCCTAACCAGGGAACCTAATCAACCAACCTAACCAAGCAACCTAACCAAGCAACCTAACCAACCAACCTAACCAAGGAACCTAATCAACCAACCAACCTAACCTAACTCAACCAACCCGACCAACCAACCAACCAACCTAACCAACGTAACCAACCAACTTAACCAAGCAACCTAACCAATGTAACCAACCAACCTAACCAATGTAACCAACCAACCAAACCAACGTAACCAACCAACCTAACCAACGTAACAAACCAACCTAACCAACGTAACCAACCTAAGCAACCAACCTAAGCAACCTAACCAACCAACCAACCTAACCAACCTAACAAACCAACCTAACTAACCAACCAACCAACCTAACCAACCACCTAAGCTATCTAACCAAACCAACCAACCAACCTAACAAACCAACCTAACTAACCAACCAACCAACCTAAGCAACCAACCTAAGCAACCTAACCTAACCAACCAACCAACCTAACCAACCTAACAAACCAACCTAACTAACCAACCAACCAACCTAACCAACCAACCTAAGCTATCTAACCTAACCAACCAACCTATCCAACCAACCTTAGCTATCTAACCTAACCAACCAACCTAAGCTATCTAACCTAACCAAGCAACCTAAGCTATCTAACCAAACCAACCAACCCAACCAACCTAACCTAACCAACCAACCTAACCAACGTAACCAACCATCCTAACCAACGTAACCAACCAACCTAACCAACGTAATAACGTAACCAACTTAACCTAACCAACCAACCTAACCAACCTAACCTAACCAACCTAACCAACCAACCAACCAACCTAACCAACGAACCTAACCAACAAACCTAACTAACCAACCAACCTAATCAACCAACCTAACTAACCAACCAACCTAACTAACCTAACCAACCAACCTAAGCTATCTAACCTAACCAAGCAACCTAACCAACCAACCTAACCAAGCAACCTAACCAACCAACCTAACCAACCAACCTAACCAACCAATCTAACCAAGGAACCTAACCAATCAACCAACCTAACCAACCTAAGCTATCTAACTAACCAACCTAACTAACCAACCAACCTAACCAACATAAGCTATCTAACCTAACCAACCAACCTAACCAACCAACCTAACTAACCTAACCAACCAACCTAACCAACGTAACCAACCTAAGCAACCAACCTAAGCAACCAACCTAAGCAACCAACCTAAGCAACCTAACCTAACCAACCTAACCAACCAGCCAACCTAACCAACCTAACAAACCAACCTAACTAACCAACCAACCTAACCAACCAACCTAAGCTATCTAACCTAACCAACCAACCTATCCAACCAACCTTAGCTATCTAACCTAACCAACCAACCTAAGCAATCTAACCTAACCAACCAACCTAAGCTATCTAACCTAACCAAGCAACCTAACCAAGCAACCTAACCAACCAACCTAACCAAGCAACCTAACCAACAAACCTAACTAAAGAACCTAATCAACCAACCTATCCAAGCAACCTAACGAACCAACCTAACCTAACCTAACCAACCAACCAACCAACCCAACCTAACCAACATAACCAACCATCCTAACCAACGTAACCAATCAACGTAACCAACCTAACCTAACCTAACCAACCAACTAACCTAACCAACCAACCAACCTAACCAACGTAACCAACCAACCTAACCAATGTAACCAACCAACCTAACCAACGTAACCAACCTAAGCAACCAACCTAAGCAACCAAACCTAAGCAACCTAACCAACCTAACCTAACCAACCAACCAACCAACCTAACAAACCAACCTAACTAACCTAAGCTATCTAATCTAACCAAGCAACGTAACCAACCAACCTAACCATGGAACCTAACCAACCAACCAACCTAACCAACCTAAGCTATCTAACCAACCAACCTAACCAACCAACCTAACCAACCAACCTAACCAAGGAACCTAACCAACCAACCAACCTAACCAACCAACCAAACTAACCAACCAACCTAACCAACATAAGCTATCTAACCTAACCAACCAACCTAACTAACCTAACCAACCAACCTAACCAACCTAAGCAACCTAACCTAACCAACCTAACCTAACCAACCAACCTAACCTAACCTACCCAACCAACCTAACTAACCAACCAACCCAACCAACGCTATCTAACCTAATTAACCACCCTAAGCTATCTAACCTAACCAACCAACCTAACCTAACCTACCCAACCAACCTAACCTAACCTACCCAACCAACCTAACCTAACCTAACCAACCAACCAACCAACCTAACCAACCAACCTAACCAACCAACCTAACCTAACCAACCTAACAAACCTAACCAACCAACTTAAGCTATCTAACCTAACCAACCAACCTAACCAACCAACCAACCTAACCAACCTAAGCAATCTAACCTAACCAACTAACCTAACCAACCAACCTAACTAACCTAACCAACCAACTTAAGCTATCTAACCAACCTAACCAAGCAACCTAACCAACCAACCTAACCAACGTAAGCTATCTAACCTAACCAACCAACCTAAGCTATCTAACCAACCTAACCAAGCAACCTAACCAACCAACGTAACCAACCTAACCAACCAACCTAAGCAAGCTAACCTAACCAACCAACCTAAGCTATCTAACCTATCCAACCAACCTAAGCAACCTAACCTAACCAACCAACCTAAGCTATCTAACCTATCCAACCAACCTAAGCTAACCAACCAACCTAAGCTATCTAACCTATCCAACCAACCTAAGCAACCTAACCTAACCAACCAACCTAAGCTATCTAACCTATCCAACCAACCTAAGCAACCTAACCTAACCAACCAACCTAAGCTATCTAACCTATCCAACCAACCTAAGCAACCTAAGCTATCTAACCTAACCTAACCAACCTAACCGAAGAACCTAATCAACCAACCTAACCAACGTAACCAACCAACCTAAGCAATGTAACCTAACCAACCTAACCTGAGCAACCTAACCTGAGCAACCTAACCTGAGCAACCTAACCTGAGCAACCTAACCTGAGCAACCTAACCTGAGCAACCTAACCTGAGCAACCGAACCTGAGCAACCTAACCTGAGCAACCTAACCTGAGCAACCGAACCTGAGCAACCGAACCTGAGCAACCTAACCTGAGCAACCTAACCTGAGCAACCGAACCTGAGCAACCTAACCTGAGCAACCGAACCTGAGCAACCTAACCTGAGCAACCTAACCTGAGCAACCTAACCTGAGCAACCTAACCTGAGCAACCTAACCTGAGCAACCGAACCTGAGCAACCGAACCTGAGCAACCTAACCTGAGCAACCTAACCTGAGCAACCTAACCTGAGCAACCTAACCTGAGCAACCTAACCTGAGCAACCTAACCTGAGCAACCGAACCTGAGCAACCTAACCTGAGCAACCTAACCTGAGCAACCGAACCTGAGCAACCTAACCTGAGCAACCGAACCTGAGCAACCTAACCTGAGCAACCTAACCTGAGCAACCGAACCTGAGCAACCTAACCTGAGCAACCTAACCTGAGCAACCTAACCTGAGCAACCTAACCTAACCAACCTAATTATGTTATTATATTATTATTATTATATATTATATTATTATTATACAACCTTATCTCCCTTCTTATTATCATATCTTATTATCATATCATATATATCTTATTGTCAACTCCCTTCTTATTGTCTGACACGAACCTTCGGTTCGTGTCAGAGTCCATGAGTGTCCGTGTGCGTGTCCGTGTGAGTGTCCGTGTCCGTGTATCCAAGGGGTTTTGGGTCCAGGAAGCTACTTGTGTCGACCCAAATTGCCTCCCTTCTCCCCACCTGAAATCCAGGTGGATTGAAAGACCTGCCCGAGGTCAGTGGATCCAGGTATCCGTCCGTGGCCCCCCGGACTTCAACCCTTCCCCACATTCCAAGGAGTCGGTCAATCAATCTTCGGCTATCCAGAGAATCTATCGAAACTGATGCTCCTACAGGAGGGGACACACAGAGAAATCTGTGCCCTGTACTTGCAACCGTTCCGACAGGCTCGAACGCAGATCTATCCGGATTAGGAACTTGTTCTATCCGACTAGGCCACGCTGGAGTTGCCTTCTGAATCAAATTTGGCACTTGTATTTATATCTCATAGCAAGGTTAGTTAGTGTCTATTTATCAACAGTTGCAATGATTGAGATGTTAAGTTGTTAATTTTTGTTGACAGTTAGAAATACCAGACAGCTTTGTTTGATAAGGTTGCAGTCCCGTGAGGCAGTTTTATGAATGAATATTGGAGAATTTAGGCTAACTGACGTGTGTGTGTGTGTGTGTGTGTGTGTGTGTGTGTGTGTGTGTGTACTCACCTAGTTGTACTCACCTAGTTGTGTTTGCGGGGGTTGAGCTCTGGCTCTTTGGTCCCGTCTCTCAACCGTCAATCAACAGGTGTACAGATTCCTGAGCCTATTGGGCTCTATCATATCTACACTTGAAACTGTGTATGGAGTCAGCCTCCACCACATCACCTCCTAATGCATTCCATTTGGCAACCACTCTGACACTAAACAAGTTCTTTCAAATATCTCTGTGGCTCATTTGGGCACTCAGTTTCCACCTGTGTCCCCTTGTGCTTGTTCCCCTTGTGCTAAATAGACCGTCTTTATCTACCTTATCAATTCCCTTCAGAATCTTGAATGTGGTGATCATGTCCCCCCTAACTCTTCTGTCTTCCAACACTGTGTGTGTGTGTGTGTGTGTGTGTGTGTGTGTGTGTGTGTGTGTGTGTGTGTGTGTGTGTGTGTGCGCATAAGAGGCTGGTACATAAGCTGGAGAGACAGGCAGGTGTAGCTGGTAAGGTGCTCCAGTGGATAAGGGAGTATCTAAGCAATAGGAAGCAGAGAGTTACGGTGAGGGGGTGAGACCTCCGATTGGCGTGAAGTCACCAGTGGAGTCCCACAGGGCTCTGTACTCGGTCCTATCTTGTTTCTGATATATGTAAATGATCTCCCGGAGGGTATCGATTCATTTCTCTCAATGTTTGCGGACGCTGCTAAAATTATGAAAAGGATTAAAACAGAAGAGAACTGTTTGAGGCTTCAAGAAGACCTAGACAAGCTGAAGGAATGGTCGAACAAATGGTTGTTAGAGTTTAACCCAACCAAATGTAATGTAATGAAGATAGGTGTAGGGAGCAGGAGGCCAGATACAAGGTATCATCTGGGAGAGGAAATTCTTCAGAAGTCAAAGAAGGAAAAAGACTTAGGGGGGTTGATATCACGCCAGACCTGTCTCCTGCAGCACATATCAAGAGGATAACATCAGCGGCATATGCCAGGCTGGCCAACATACGAACGGCATTCACAAACTTGTGTAAAGAATCATTCAGAACTTTGTATACCACATAAGTCAGGCCAATCCTGGAGTATGCAGCCCCAGCATGGAGTCCATATCTAGTGAAGGATAAGACTAAACTGGAAAAGGTTCAAAGGTTTGCCACCAGACTAGTACCCGAGCTGTGAGGTATGAGCTACGAGGAAAGACTATGGGAATTTAACCTCACTTCGCTGGAAGACAGAAGAGTTGGGGGGGACATGATCACCACATTTAAGATTCTGAAGGGAATTGATAGGGTTGATAAAGACAGTCTATTTAGCACAAGGGGACACAGGTGGAAACTGAGTGCCCAAATGAGCCACAGAGATATTTGAAAGAACTTTTTTAGTGTCAGAGTGGTTGACAAATGGAATGCATTAGGAAGTGTTGTGGTGGAGGCTGACTCCATACACAGTTTCAAGTGTAGATATGATAGAGCCCAATAGGCTCAGGATTCTGTACACCTGTTGATTGACGGTTGAGAGGCGGGACCAAAGAGCCAGAGCTCAACCCCCGCAAACACAACTAGGTGAGTACACACACACACACACACACACAAGAAGCAGCCCGTAGCAGCTGTCTAACTCCCAGGTACCTATTTACTGCTAGGTAACAGAGGCATTCAGGGTAAAAGAAATTCTGCCCATCGTTTCTCGCCGGCGCCCGGGATCGAACCCGTAACCACACGATCACGTGTCCAGCGTGCTGTCCACTCGGCCACCGGCTGTGTGTGTGTGCGTATGGGCGTTAATCTACGACTCTAATATGACTCACTGGCTGCTGGCGTCATCCAAAAGGCTGACTCACTTAAGGCTGAACTGGACACCGTCCATCCAAGACTTAGTAAAGACTGTCTTAGTGATCTTAAAGACCCCCTCCCCCCCCCCCCCGCAGGTCCAGGCTGAGGGCAACACAGCTCGTGGCAGATGCAACAGCATAAAACATCTTAGTATAATTGTTTGCAACATTGCCATGAGTTTACCAACACTGTTTTACCCATTCACATGCATTTTTAGCCCCATTGCCATACTTTTTTTTACCCTATTGCCATACTTTTTTTTACCCTATTGCCATACTTGTTTACCCTATTGCCATACTTATTTACCCTATTGCCATACTTTTTTTTACCCTATTGCCATACTTTTTTTACCCTATTGCCATACTTGTTTACCCTATTGCCATACTTATTTACCCTATTGTCATACTTTTTTTACCCTATTGCCATACTTTTTTTACCCTATTGCCATACTTTTTTTTACCCTATTGCCATACTTTTTTTACCCTATTGCCATACTTGTTTACCCTATTGCCATACTTATTTACCCTATTGCCATACTTTTTTTTACCCTATTGCCATACTTTTTTTACCCTATTGCCATACTTGTTTACCCTATTGCCATACTTATTTACCCTATTGCCATACTTATTTACCCTATTGCCATACTTTTTTTTACCCTATTGCCATACTTTTTTTTACCCTATTGCCATACTTGTTTACCCTATTGCCATACTTGTTTACCCTATTGCCATACTTATTTACCCTATTGCCATACTTTTTTTACCCTATTGCCATACTTTTTTTACCCTATTGCCATACTTTTTTTTACCCTATTGCCATACTTTTTTTTACCCTATTGCCATACTTTTTTTTACCCTATTGCCATACTTTTTTTACCCTATTGCCATACTTGTTTACCCTATTGCCATACTTATTTACCCTATTGCCATACTTTTTTTACCCTATTGCCATACTTTTTTTACCCTATTGCCATACTTTTTTTTACCCTATTGCCATACTTTTTTTACCCTATTGCCATACTTTTTTTACCCTATTGCCATACTTTTTTTTACCCTATTGCCATACTTTTTTTTACCCTATTGCCATACTTGTTTACCCTATTGCCATACTTTTTTTACCCTATTGCCATACTTGTTTACCCTATTGCCATACTTGTTTACCCTATTGCCATACTTTTTTTACCCTATTGCCATACTTTTTTTACCCTATTGCCATACTTTTTTTACCCTATTGCCATACTTTTTTTACCCTATTGCCATACTTTTTTACCCTATTGCCATACTTTTTTACCCTATTGCCATACTTTTTTTACCCTATTGCCATACTTTTTTACCCTATTGCCATACTTTTTTACCCTATTGCCATACTTTTTTTACCCTATTGCCATACTTTTTTACCCTATTGCCATACTTTTTTACCCTATTGCCATACTTTTTTTACCCTATTGCCATACTTTTTTTACCCTATTGCCATACTTTTTTACCCCCATTGCCATACTTTTTTTCCCCATTGCCATGCATAATAATCATTGCTTAAAAACATATATTTGAAGGAAATTAAGACTTAATTATTGGTAGCATTTGCAAGTAAAAGGTTATACAAAACAAATAATAGGGTGAGACACAGACTGTTTTAGCGTGAAGAAACAGCTTCAGCGTCAAGAAACAAAGACAGCTTCAGCGTCAAGAAACAAAAACAGCTTCAGCGTCAAGAAACAAAAACAGCTTCAGCGTCAAGAAACAAAAACAGCTTCAGCGTCAAGAAACAAAGACAGCTTCAGCGTCAAGAAACAAAAACAGCTTCAGCGTCAAGAAACAAAAACAGCTTCAGCGTCAAGAAACAAAAAGAGCTTCAGCGTCAAGAAACAAAGACAGCTTCAGCGTCAAGAAACAAAAACAGCTTCAGCGTCAAGAAACAAAAACAGCTTCAGCGTCAAGAAACAAAAACAGCTTCAGCGTCAAGAAACAAAGACAGCTTCAGCGTCAAGAAACAAAAACAGCTTCAGCGTCAAGAAACAAAAACAGCTTCAGCGTCAAGAAACAAAAACAGCTTCAGCGTCAAGAAACAAAAACAGCTTCAGCGTCAAGAAACAAAAACAGCTTCAGCGTCAAGAAACAAAAACAGCTTCAGCGTCAAGAAACAAAAACAGCTTCAGCGTCAAGAAACAAAAACAGCTTCAGCGTCAAGAAACAAAAACAGCTTCAGCGTCAAGAATCAAAAACCGCTTTAGGATAAAGGAACAAAAATAGCTTCAGCATGAAGGAACAAAAACAGCTTCAGCGCCAAGAAACAAAAACAGCTTCAGCGTCAAGAAACAAAAACAGCTTCAGCGTCAAGAAACAAAAACAGCTTCAGCGTCAAGAAACAAAAACCGCTTTAGGATAAAGGAACAAAAATAGCTTCAGCATGAAGGAACAAAAACAGCTTCAGCGTCAAGAAACAAAAACAGCTTCAGCGTCAAGAAACAAAAAGAGCTTCAGCGTCAAGAAACAAAGACAGCTTCAGCGTCAAGAAACAAAAACAGCTTCAGCGTCAAGAAACAAAAACAGCTTCAGCGTCAAGAAACAAAAACAGCTTCAGCGTCAAGAAACAAAGACAGCTTCAGCGTCAAGAAACAAAAACAGCTTCAGCGTCAAGAAACAAAAACAGCTTCAGCGTCAAGAAACAAAAACAGCTTCAGCGTCAAGAAACAAAAACAGCTTCAGCGTCAAGAAACAAAAACAGCTTCAGCGTCAAGAAACAAAAACAGCTTCAGCGTCAAGAAACAAAAACAGCTTCAGCGTCAAGAAACAAAAACAGCTTCAGCGTCAAGAAACAAAAACAGCTTCAGCGTCAAGAAACAAAAACCGCTTTAGGATAAAGGAACAAAAATAGCTTCAGCATGAAGGAACAAAAACAGCTTCAGCGCCAAGAAACAAAAACAGCTTTAACATGAAGGAACAAAAACAGCTTTAACATGAAGGAACAAAAACAGCTTTAACATGAAGGAACAAAAACAGCTTTAACATGAAGGAACAAAAACAGCTTTAACATGAAGGAACAAAAACAGCTTTAACATGAAGGAACAAAAACAGCTTTAGCGCCAAGAAACAAAAACAGCTTTAACATGAAGGAACAAAAACAGCTTTAACATGAAGGAACAAAAACAGCTTTAGCGCCAAGAAACAAAAACAGCTTTAACATGAAGGAACAAAAACAGCTTCAGCGTCAAGAAACAAAAAGAGCTTCAGCGCCAAGAAACAAAGACAGCTTTAACATGAAGTAACAAAAACAGCTTTAACATGAAGGAACAAAAACAGCTTTAACATGAAGGAACAAAAACAGCTTTAACATGAAGGAACAAAAACAGCTTTAACATGAAGGAACAAAAACAGCTTCAGCGTCAAGAAACAAAAACAGCTTCAGCGCCAAGAAACAAAAACAGCTTTAGGATGAAGGAACAAAAACAGCTTCAGCGCCAAGAAACAAAGACAGCTTCAGCGCCAAGAAACAAAGACAGCTTTAACATGAAGGAACAAAACAGCTTTAACATGAAGGAACAAAAACAGCTTTAACATGAAGGAACAAAAACAGCTTTAACATGAAGGAACAAAAACAGCTTTAGCGCCAAGAAACAAAAACAGCTTTAACATGAAGGAACAAAAACAGCTTTAACATGAAGGAACAAAAACAGCTTTAGCGCCAAGAAACAAAAACAGCTTTAACATGAAGGAACAAAAACAGCTTCAGCGTCAAGAAACAAAAACAGCTTCAGCGCCAAGAAACAAAGACAGCTTTAACATGAAGGAACAAAAACAGCTTTAACATGAAGGAACAAAAACAGCTTTAACATGAAGGAACAAAAACAGCTTTAACATGAAGGAACAAAAACAGCTTCAGCGTCAAGAAACAAAAACAGCTTCAGCGCCAAGAAACAAAGACAGCTTTAACATGAAGGAACAAAAACAGCTTCAGCGTCAAGAAACAAAAACAGCTTCAGCGTCAAGAAACAAAAAGAGCTTCAGCGCCAAGAAACAAAGACAGCTTTAACATGAAGTAACAAAAACAGCTTTAACATGAAGGAACAAAAACAGCTTTAACATGAAGGAACAAAAACAGCTTTAACATGAAGGAACAAAAACAGCTTTAACATGAAGGAACAAAAACAGCTTCAGCGTCAAGAAACAAAAACAGCTTCAGCGCCAAGAAACAAAAACAGCTTTAGGATGAAGGAACAAAAACAGCTTCAGCGCCAAGAAACAAAGACAGCTTCAGCGCCAAGAAACAAAGACAGCTTTAACATGAAGGAACAAAAACAGCTTCAGCGCCAAGAAACAAAGACAGCTTCAGCGCCAAGAAACAAAGACAGCTTTAACATGAAGGAACAAAACCAGCTTCAGCGTCAAGAAACAAAGACAGCTATAACATGAAGGAACAAAGACAGCTTCAGCGTCAAGAAACAAAGACAGCTTTAGCATGAAGGAACAAAAACAGCTTCAGCGTGAAGAGTGAAAGAGATAGAGGCCCCAAGAGACTCCACACCTTAAAATATATACAAGATAAAGTTTAAAATACAACTGTAGCTCTTCCAAACCACTTTTATTTTGGTGTAGTGGCTAAACTGTATGAACCAAACCCAGCAGTATTAGAAGCATGGACACCAACACCCAAATAGAACAAGTAGCGGGAAGACATTTCAAATTGAATTATTTGACGGTTGACAATACCGTTAACCGTCATGGTTCAAATTTGAAAGGAGGTAGGGATTTAAAATTTAATTATTTAACGGTCTAAAAATACACCATAACGATAGATGTGGATATATATATATATACACTGAGAAGTATAACTCCCCTTTTTTGCTGTATACTGAGAGTATACTTTAGTCCAGTATACTTGTGGTCACCTTAAGAACCTTGCAGATAGGCCTTAGGCCTTAAAGACAAGCGTCAATGTAAGGATGACATGTGCAGCCACAGATGTACTTGTAGCAGACATGGAGAATGTCTCCAGTAGCCTCTTCCCCCTCACAACACTATTCTAACAACTCCGCCCAATGAACATTTCAAAATAATTAGTTCTACCCTTACCCATTTTCCCTCATAAAAAGGCTTAGTTATCTCATCAGAAGTAACAAGACTTTTCATAATGTTGTACTTAGAATCTATATACACTATAAATTACTCATTACTATACTCCGTGTCATAGAAAACGGCGTGAAGGTTTGTGGGTGCCTACCATTTGCATAAACAGCAAACCAATTTCGTTTTTTGTTGGTCCTGCTGATTCTTCCTAATTTTCTATTGCTTTCCTTATTTGCAATAAATTATTGTTTTGGTGGATATGTTGAGATTACTGAGCTGTCTGTCATGAGTGTGGGGGGGGGGGGGGGGGGGGAGGGAGGAGCAGGGCCGCCTACAGCCACTCCGACTGTCTCACCACTCGGCTGTTAAAGGCTTTGTCTCAGGTTAGTGTGGGTCACCCAGGTGTGGGAGGAGACACAGGTGTGGGTGTTGGTGCAGGTGTGGGAGATCATGTAGGTGTGGAGGACCACAGATACTAGGGGGGGGGGGAAATGACGATGATGTGTGAGATGACGGGTGTGGCATGTGATATTGGTACATATGAGGCTGGGTGTTTAGAAATATGTGGTTTTGGGGGGTGAGTGAGAGTGAGTGAACTGTGAGAGAGGGTGAGTGAGAGTGAGGGGACTGTGAGAGAGGGTGAGTGAGAGTGATTGGACTGTAAGAGAGGGTGAGTGAGAGTGAATGGACTGTGAGAGGGGTGAGTGAGTGGGTGGAGGTTGGTGTGAAATGTCAGCAGGTGAGAGGGTCCACAGTAGTTTCCCCTCACCCCCTCCCCTTCCCCCTCATCCACCTACACTTTCATCCTCATCCACCTGCCTCTTCACTCCAGGACCCCCCCCCACACACATCTGCCCTTTCCTCATAACTCCTCATCTGCCATCTGAGGCCAGTGGCACTCACCTCCCCCCCCACATCTGAGTGCCTCACACACACTTGTATGCCGCTAGCAGGTGTGTGTGACGTGTGTATGAAGCCCTCATGTATGCTGCCCTCACGTCTATGCTTCCCATATGAGTATGCTGCACAGGCACATGTGCAGTCTGCGAGCCTGTGTCACCCACGCTCCTATGCCTCATGACCCCCGTGAGGTACACATACACACACACTCATATTTGGCCAACACACTCATGCCGCCCACATACTCATGCCTTCCATGGACTCATAGCACCGCCAAACCCATGAGTGTTCATCAATAAACACTCGGGCGTAATAGACGCATTCCAGCACATATGTACGCCCGCACATACGTACACCCGCACGTACGTACGTCCGCACATATGTACGCCCACACGTACACACTGGGAAGAATACACGAACCTCCCTCTCAGACCACCTCGGTAGTTATCTAAGTATTTGCGATGGTCCGAAAGCATATTACGGTTTCAGTGATAGCCTACTGACAAACAGGGAAATGAACCTTTGTCCTAAACAGAAATTATTCTCAAGTTATACATTTATTGTAATATAAATCCAGACGGGACACCACGAGCGAAGCTCTCGTCATGTAAGTACATTTAGGTAGTTACGCACACACACACATATATGTAAACAAAACACATAGCCTGTTATACAGGAATTGTAGGTTTATATCTACAGATGACTGGAAGGAAGAGAGACCACGTGGTTTAAGCTGTATATATGTTGTTGTTGTTGAGTTAGGGGCGACGACGATCGTGGGATCGGATGCGCCCCGGCGTACCCGTGAAGGGTGAATCGCAAAGCCAGAAAAGGCGAAACGCCAAGCCAAAACGCGAAATGAGTGACGCCAAGCACTAGAAACTGATATGCACCCCGGCAAAGCTACACACAAAGGGAGAGGCAGAAGCACATAATAGAACAGGGCAAACAAACAGTCAGAAGGGCACACAGCACGTCATAGAGCAAATACACAAGAAATCAGAGCACAAACTTGCCCGGGAACTTGGCGCGCGGGAACCTTACATTGAACGCCTCCCAGAGCACCCATTGCCAAGGGTCTCGTCCATCCACCGGTGACGCCATAACATCCGGAACAGGGGCAACAAACACCTGCAAACTGGGGACCCAGATGGTAGTACTCATGAGGCGAGAAGTCGCCACTCGCCCCCACAGGAAGGGAACTTGCCCCCCACGAAAGCACTCCGGACCGTCAGACAGCAGTAACTAGGCAATCTTCGACCAGTGACCCGGTGGCATCACAGACGCCGGCAACACGTCCCCCAGGGCCCCAACGCGCACCCGCACCACAGGGGTACCCGTGGCCCCGGGCACACCACCAGACGACAGCAGGGAACCCGGACGACGCGCATCCTTCCGTAACGTCACCACCAGGCCACGCCCAGCACCAGAGTCCACACCATCCCTGGCAGCGGGAGCCACCACCCCCCACTGTGGAGAGTCCCCCGGCGGAGAAGGAACCGAAAGCACGTCCGAGACACAGGCACCAGCACCGGCAGGCACATGGACCTCCGCCACCACGAACCGCGGAGACATCGACGCATCCATATCCACACTGGCAACACCCGAAGCCCCACAGACACTGAAGTCACCAACGTCGGCCCAGGAAGAAGACGAACGCCGGGAACGTTTGGGCACCGGCCGGATATCGTCCGAGCCGGTAAGTGACCCAGAAACACGGGTACCACGAGCCGAAGGAACCGACGCCAGGACGGCAGCAGCCTCTACCACAGGGGGAACCGGGCCACACACAGCAGGAGGCTCCGCAGCCACCCCAGCACCCAGCACATCCGGGACCCGAGTCACGGACACAGGGCCAGGCGCAGCATCAGAAGACGAGGGAGAAGACAGTGACGTCACACAGGGAGCTCCAGGGAGGGCCACGGGAGCAGCTGGGACAGCGACAGGATCAGGCAGACCAACCGACGGTACCTCAAGAACCGGAGGAGGGACGGCAACAACCGGAGGAGGGACGGCAACAACCGGAGGAGGGACGGCAACAACCGGAGGAGGGACGGCAACAACCGGAGGAGGGACGGCAACAACCGGAGGAGGGACGGCAACAACCGGAGGAACGGCAGGCGCCGCCGGGGAAGCTGCAGCAGCAGACGGGACGCGCACCACCTCATCAACATCACCGGAGACTGCCGCCAGAGGGAGCGGCGGGAAATCCTCGTCGCGGAACAAGTTGACAGGAGCAGCAGGGGCCTCAGAGCACCCGGCAGCCTGATGCCCCAACAGGCCACACCGGAAACAGGTACGAGGCTGCCGGGCATAATACACCCGGACGTAGTACCCCATAAGCCGGACAGAAGAAGGTATATCCGACCGCAGGCGCATCCCCAACGTGCGAATGTTTGTACGCCTCCCAGCATACCGCCCCGAGGAGAGCGTGTTCACCCGCACGCTGACAACAGTACCAAAACCCCCGAAGTAACGCCGGAGGAGGTCATCAGGGAACTCCAGGGGCGCACCATGGACACTGACATAAGTCAGGGCACCACTGCGGTCCGAAATCGCCACAGAGCCGGCATCGTCTGGCAACGGCAACGTACGCCCCCCGTACCGACGGAGGAAGTCCCGGTACTCGTCCTCCCCCACGAACTTTATAACAACCCGATGGGCCGTAACTAGCTCCACACCGTAAACAGCTTCCACCGGGACACGAAGCATGTCACACATCACCATCTCGATGGTCAGATAACCAGCCTTACAAGTGAACTCCAGGCCCACGGAGTTCACACGCATAACAGGAGGAAGATGGCCCCCCATGTCAGAACTGCCACGTCAACGCAGCCAGGCAGGCAACAAAACTGGTAGGGCAAAGACGCCCACAACACCTGGCGACCAAAACAGCAAACAACTCCAACAGCCACGGAGGGTCGGTAAACGTCCTCACTCCACGGCTGCTAGCAGTCGACCTAAGCTGTATATATAGAACAGATCCACGAGGCTTCCTCCTCTAACAACAACAACAACAACTGCAATCCGAGCCGTTTTCGACACTATAGGCGTCTGAATCCAAACATGAGAAAATCCACATTCTCATAAGAACACTAAGATATAACCACTATTCAAGAAAGACAACATGATCCTAAAGAAAGGAATAATAACTGCACACCGCTAAATATTATCTATAAAAATTAAGAATAGCGTGTCGAAAATATAAATATTTCGTGAATCCGGTGTAGACGGCTACTTGTCTCACGAACACCGGGGAAGACGACGCTAGCCAGAGGTGTAGACGGCTACTTGTCTCACGAACATCGGGGAAGACGACGCTAGCCAGAGGTGTAGACGGCTACATGTCTCACGAACACCGGGGGAGACAACGCTAGCCAGAGGTGTAGACGGCTACTTGTCTCACGAACACCGGGGAAGACGACGCTAGCCAGAGGTGTAGACGGCTACATGTCTCACGAACACCGGGGAAGACGACGCTAGCCAGAGGTGTAGACGGCTACTTGTCTCACGAACACCGGGGAAGACGACGCTAGCCAGAGGTGTAGACGGCTACTTGTCTCACGAACACCGGGGGAGACGACGCTAGCCAGAGGTGTAGACGGCTACTTGTCTCACGAACACCGGGGGAGACAACGCTAGCCAGAGGTGTAGACGGCTACTTGTCTCACGAACACCGGGGGAGACGACGCTAGCCAGAGGTGTAGACGGCTACTTGTCTCACGAACACCGGGGAAGACGACGCTAGCCAGAGGTGTAGACGGCTACTTGTCTCACGAACACCGGGGAAGACGACGCTAGCCAGAGGTGTAGACGGCTACTTGTCTCACGAACACCGGGGGAGACGACGCTAGCCAGAGGTGTAGACGGCTACTTGTCTCACGAACACCGGGGGAGACGACGCTAGCCAGAGGTGTAGACGGCTACTTGTCTCACGAACACCGGGGGAGACGACGCTAGCCAGAGGTGTAGACGGCTACTTGTCTCACGAACACCGGGGAAGACGACGCTAGCCAGAGGTGTAGACGGCTACTTGTCTCACGAACACCGGGGGAGACGACGCTAGCCAGAGAGATTGTAAACATTGCCAAGCGAAGACGTCCCTTGTGCTTAAACGGAAGTTTATAAGCCAGAAACTATTAATATTAATTTTGTAACAACTGCTTGTGCCTCGTTATTGTTATTAAGGTGTAGGATTGTTTATAATAATAGAGAAGAGAAGCAGTGACAACAAAAAGCATAAACGCAATGCATCAAGCCTATACTGACGCCTTCACTGTCGCCACCAGTCCCGTCTCTGTTTACACCACATAAATCCTAATGTTTACACCACATAAATCCTAATGTTTACACCACATAAATCCTAATGTTTACACCACATAAATCCTAATGTTTACACCACATAAATCCTAATGTTTACACCACATAAATGCTAATGTTTACACCACATAAATCCTAATGTTTACACCACATAAATCCTAATGTTTACACCACATAAATCCTAATGTTTACACCACATAAATCCTAATGTTTACACCACATAAATCCTAATGTTTACACCACATAAATCCTAATGTTTACACCACATAAATGCTAATGTTTACACCACATAAATCCTAATGTTTACACCACATAAATCCTAATGTTTACACCACATAAATGCTAATGTTTACACCACATACATCCTAATGTTTACACCACATAAATCCTAATGTTTACACCACATAAATGCTAATGTTTACACCACATAAATCCTAATGTTTACACCACATAAATGCTAATGTTTACACCACATAAATCCTAATGTTTACACCACATAAATGCTAATGTTTACACCACATAAATCCTAATGTTTACACCACATAAATCCTAATGTTTACACCACATAAATCCTAATGTTTACACCACATAAATCCTAATGTTTACACCACATAAATCCTAATGTTTATACTACATAAATCCTAATGTTTACACCACATAAATCCTAATGTTTACACCACATAAATCCTAATGTTTACACCACATAAATCCTAATGTTTACACCACATAAATCCTAATGTGTACACCACATAAATCCTAATGTGTACACCACATAAATCCTAATGTGTACACCACATAAATCCTAATGTTTACACCACATAAATCCTAATGTTTACTCCACATAAATCCTAATGTGTACACCACATAAATCCTAATGTGTACACCACATAAATCCTAATGTGTACACCACATAAATCCTAATGTTTACACCACATAAATCTTAAATAGTCACAGTTTAGCTTTTTGGAATCCTATTTAATTCTTACCAAAAACACTAACCCCCTAAAAAACAATGAAAGTAGTTAAGACGAGGGCTGTCGAGCCCAAAGTAATCAAAATATAAAATTTAAGCTATTTATATTTGTGTATATATATATATATATATATATATATATATATATATATATATATATATATATATATATATATATACTTAGTGATAAATAAGCTAGGCCGAAGCTTATAATAAAAGTGGCAGTACCTAATTACGGCACACATTTGTATTATTATCAAAGAGTGCTAATGCGAGGTTACATTCCAGGCTGGTGAATGGTGTGCACATCAGCCGCTGCAAGTAACCCATTATAACTCCTCTAGAAAGAAGCCTGGTACTCGACACGCCGGTCCTGGCTTCATCAACTACAACAGTTAAGACTCGACCAATTATTGTAATGTTATTTTGCAATTTTTGTATTTTTTTATTTTTTTTATATCGAGGGTAAATACCACATTAATTTTGGTCGTTTGGGTTGACAACCAAAACTCCAGGATAATATAAATATATATATATATATATATATATATATATATATATATATATATATATATATATATGTATATATATATATATATATATATATATATATATATATATATATATATATATATATATATATATATATATATATATATATTAGTATATTTTGGTAGCAGTCTTTCCTGTAGACATAAATTATTAAATATGACCGAAAAAGTAAGATTAATAATTTTAACACGAATTTTCTCAATCTTTCGTACATTTCTTTTCACTGTTGGAGGTAAATCAAAAATCAATTGTCCAAAATTCATTTTTATTTCTAGTCTGACGCGACACGAGCGCGTTTCGTAAAACTTATTACATTTTCAAAGACTTTAGTTCACAAATACACAACTGAATAGAACTTACGCATCTCCGATTTTATATCTACATTTGAGTGAGGTGGAAGGGGTGATGTGGCATTAACACAAGACAGAACAAGAGGTGGCATTAATAGGGTATTAATTTCATCAACACAAGACAGAACAAGAGGTGGCATTAATAGGGTATTAATTTCATCAACACAAGACAGAACACGAAACAATGGGTATTGAATAGAAGTGTTTGTAGAAAGCCTATTGGTCCATATTTCTTGATGCTTCTATATTGGAGCGGAGTCTTGAGGTGGGTAGAATATAGTTGTGCAATAATTGGTTGTTGATTGCTGGTGTTGACTTCTTGATGTGTAGTGCCTCGCAAACGTCAAGCCGCCTGCTATCGCTGTATCTATCGATGATTTCTGTGTTGTTTACTAGGATTTCTCTGGCGATGGTTTGGTTGTGGGAAGAGATTATATGTTCCTTAATGGAGACCTGTTGCTTATGCAACAGGTTAGAATTATTAATCTTACTTTTTCGGCCATATTTAATAATATATATATATATATATATATATATATATATATATATATATATATATATATATATATATATATAATGTATATATATATGTTTGTACTTACCTAATTGTGCTTGCGGGGGTTGAGCTCTGGCTCTTTGGTCCCGCCTTGTGTGTGTGTGTGTGTGTGTGTGTGTGTGTATGTATATGTATCAACAGAAATAGCTTAGTAAACAACTCAGCAGAGACGTAATGATGACTAAGACCTCTTAAGAACAAGAGTAAACAGAGTGAGAATGGTCGAGGCAGGCATGCCACACCCAGGATAACTCAAGTGTCTAAAGCCAAGATGGTCGGCATATTACTAACTAGGCTAGTCATACTACTAACTAACTAAGGTAGGCATTTGTTGTTACAAGTGTTGTTGTTACAGGTGATGTTGTGGTGGTGGCTGTGTTTGTTGGTACAGCTGTTGTTATTGTTGTGGCTGTGTTTGCTGGTACAGATGCTCTTGTGGCTGTGTTTGTTGGTACAGCTGTTGTTATTGTTGTGGCTGTGTTTGCTGGTACAGATGCTCTTGTGGCTGTGTTTGTTGGTACAGATGCTGTTGTGACTGTGTTTGCTGGTACAGTTGCTGTTGTGGCTGTGTTTGCTGGTACAGTTTCTGTTGTGGCAGTGTTTGCTGGTACAGTTGCTGTTGTGGCTGTGTTTGCTGGTACAGTTGCTGTTGTGGCTGTGTTTGCTGGTACAGTTGCTGTTGTGGCTGTGTTTGCTGGTACAGATGCTGTTGTGGCTGTGTTTGCTGGTACAGTTGCTGTTGTGACTGTGTTTGCTGGTACAGTTGCTGTTGTGGCTGTGTTGGTACAGATGCTGTTGCGACTGTGTTTGCTGGTACAGTTGCTGTTGTGACTGTGTTTGCTGGTACAGTTGCTGTTGTGGCTGTGTTTGCTGGTACAGTTGCTGTTGTGACTGTGTTTGCTGGTACAGTTGCTGTTGTGGCTGTGTTTGCTGGTACAGATGCTGTTGTGACTGTGTTTGCTGGTACAGATGCTGTTGTGGCTGTGTATGCTGGTACAGTTGCTGTTGTGACTGTGTTTGCTGGTACAGTTGCTGTTGTGGCTGTACTTGTTGGTACAGTTGCTGTTGTGGCTGTACTTGTTGGTACAGTTGCTGTTGTGGCTGTACTTGTTGGTACAGTTGCTGTTGTGGCTGTACTTGTTGGTACAGTTGCTGTTGTGGCTGTACTTGCTGGTCTGGCTGGTGTGGGGGGTCTGGCTGGTGTGGGAGGTCTGGCTGGTGTGGGAGGTCTGGCTGGTGTGGGAGGTCTGGCTGGTGTGGGGGTCTGGCTGGTGTGGGGGGTCTGGCAGGTATTTCTACAAACCTAGCCTAAACTAACCTAACTTAACCTGCAAACCTAGCCTATTTCCTAGTCAAAACAAACATATCCTAATCTAAGCTAACCTAACCTAACCTAACGTAACTAACTCCTGGATACCTATTTACTGTTAGGTGAATAGGTGTATTCGGTGATAGGAAACGCTACCTACAATTACAGCCCTTCTTCTTTTTCTATTTCTACAAACCTAGCCTATTTCCTAGCCTAAACTAACCTAACCTAAGGTAATCTAACTAACTCCTGGATACCTATTTACTGCTACGTGAACAGAGAAGACACTCTACCAACAATTACTGCCCTATTTCTATTTCAACAAAAATAGCCTATTTCTTAGCCTAAACTAATCTAACCTAATTAAACCTAACCTAACCTAATCTAACCTTACCTATATATATACTTCACTACTCACTATCATCATCACTACCACACTACTCACTAACATCATCACTACCTCACTACTCACCATCATCATCATCACTACCTCTCTACTCACCATCATCATCACTACCTCTCTACTCACCATCATCATTACCTCACTACTCACCATCATCATCACTACCTCACCATCATCATCACTACCTCTCTACTCACCATCATCATCACTACCTTTCTACTCACCATCATCATCATTACCTCACTACTAACCATCATCATCACTACCTCACTATCATCATCATCATCATTACCTCACTACTCACCATCACTACCACACTACTCACCATCATCACTACCTCACTACTCACCATCAATACCACACTACTCACCATCATCACTACCTCACTACTCACTAACATCATCACTTCCTCACTACTCACTATCATCATCACTACTCACCATCATCACTACTCACCATCATCACTACCACACTACTCATAAACATCATCACTACCACACTACTCACCATCATCACTACCACACTAATCATAAACATCATCACTACCACACTACTCACCATCATCACTACCACACTACTCTTAACCATCATCACTACCTCACCATCATCATCACTACCACACTACTCACCATCATCACTACCACACTACTCTTAACCATCATCACTACCTCACCATCATCATCACTACCTCACCATCATCACTACCTCACCATCATCATCACTACCTCACCATCATCATCACTACCTCACTACTCACCATCATCACTACCACAATACTCACCATCATCATCACTACCACAATACTCACGATCAACATCACTAACCACACTACTTAGCAACACCATCACTACCTCACTACTCACCATCATCATCACTATCACACTACTCACCATCATCATCACTACCTCACTACTCACCATCATCATCACTACCTCACTACTCACTATCATCATCACTACTACAATACTCACGATCAACATCACTAACCACACTACTCACTATCATCATCACTACCACACTACTCACCATCATCACTACCATACTATTCACTATCATCACTACCTCACTACTCACCATCATCACTACCACTACTCTCTATCATCACTTCTCACCATCAGCATCACTACCTCACTATCATCATCACTACCACACTACTCACCATCATCATCACTACCACACTATTCACTATCATCATCACTACCTCACTACTCACCATCATCATCACTACCACACTACTCACCATCATCATAACTACCTCACTACTCACTATCATCATCACTACCACACTACTCACCATCATCATCACTACCACACTACTCACTATCATCACTTCTATCACTACTCACCATCATCATCACTACCACACTACTCACCATCATCATCACTACCACACTACTCACCATCATCATCACTACCTCACTACTCACCAGCATCATCACTACCTCACTACTCACCATCATCACTACCTCACTACTCACTATCATCATCACTACTCACCATCATCATCACTACCACACTATTCACTATCATTATCACTACCACACTACTCACCATCATCATCACTACCACACTATTCACTATCATCATCACTACCTCACTATCACCATCACTACCTCACTATCATAATAACTACCACACTACTCACCATCATCATCACTACCACACTATTCACTATCATCATCACTACTCACTATCATATCTTCTATCACTTCTCACCATCATCATCACTACCACACTATTCACCATCATCACTACTACACTACTCACTATCATCATCACTACCACACTATTCACTATCATCATCACTACCACACTACTCACCATCATCATCTTTACCTCACTACTCACCATCATCATCACTATCATCATCACTACCACACTACTCACCATCATCATCACTACCACACTACTCACCATCATCATCACTACCTCACTACTCACCATCATCATCACTACCTCACTACTCACTATCATCATCACTACCTCACTACTCACCATCATCACTACCACACTACTCACTATCATCACTTCTCACCATCATCATCACTACCTCACTACTCACTATCATCATCACTACCACACTATTCACCATCATCATCACTACCACACTTCACTATCATCATCACTACCACACTACTCACCATCATCATCACTACCTCACTACTCACCATCATCATCACTACCACACTACTCACCATCATCATCACTACCTCACTACTCACCATCATCATCACTACCACACTACTTACCATCATCATCACTACCACACTTCACCATCATCATCACTACCTCACTATCATCATCACTACCACAATATTCACTATCATCATCACTACCACACTACTCACCATCATCATCACTACCACACTACTCACCATCATCATCACTACCTCACTACTCACCATCATCACTACTCACTATCACTACCACACTACTCACCGAGTAGTGTGGTAGTGATGATAGTGAGTAGTGTGGTAGTGATGATGGTGAGTAGTGTTGTAGTGATGATGTTTATGAGTAGTGTGGTAGTCATGATGGTGGGTAGTGATAATGGTGAGTAGTGATGATGATGATGATGATGATGGTGAGTAGTGAGGAAGTGATGATGTTAGTGAGTAGTGAGGAAATGATGATGGTGGTGAGTAGAGAAGTAGTGATGATGATGGTGAGTAGTGAGGTAGTGATGATGGTGAGTAGTGTGGTAGTGATGGTGAGTAGTGAGGTAATGTTGATGATGGTGAGTAGTGAGGTAATGATGACGATGGCGAGTAGTGTGGTAGTGATGATGTTAGTGAGTAGAGAGGTAGTGATGATGATGGTGAGTAGAGAGGTAGTGATGATGATGGTGAGTAGTGAGGTAATGATGATGATGGCGAGTAGTGTGGTAGTGATGATGTTAGTGAGTAGAGAGGTAGTGATGATGGTGAGTAGAGAGGTAGTGATGATGATGGTGAGGTAGTGATGATGATGGTGAGTAGTGAGGTAATGATGATGGTGATTAGAGAGGTAGTGATGAGGATGGTGAGTAGAGAGGTAGTGATGATGATGGTGAGTAGTGAGGTAGTGATGATGTTAGTGAGTAGTGTGGTAGTGATGATGATGGTGAGTAGTGAGGTAGTGATGATGTTAGTGAGTATTGTGGTAGTGATGATGATGGTGAGTAGAGAGGTAGTGATGATGTTAGTGAGTAGAGAGGTAGTGATGATGATGGTGAGTAGTGAGGTAGTGATGATGTTAGTGAGTATTGTGGTAGTGATGATGATGGTGAGTAGTGAGGTAGTGATGATGATGGTGAGTAGAGAGGTAGTGATGATGATGGTGAGTAGTGAGGTAGTGATGATGTTAGTGAGTAGTGTGGTAGTGATGATGATGGTGAGTAGAGAGGTAGTGATGATGTTAGTGAGTAGAGAGGTAGTGATGATGATGGTGAGTAGAGAGGTAGTGATGATGATGGTGAGGTAGTGATGATGATGGTGAGGTAGTGATGATGATGGTGAGTAGTGAGGTAATGATGATGGTGAGTAGAGAGGTAGTGATGATGATGGTGAGTAGAGAGGTAGTGATGATGATGGTGAGTAGTGAGGTAGTGATGATGTTAGTGAGTAGTGTGGTAGTGATGATGATAGTGAGTAGTGAAGTATATATATAGGTAAGGTTAGATTAGGTTAGGTTAGGTTTAATTAGGTTAGATTAGTTTAGGCTAAGAAATAGGCTATTTTTGTTGAAATAGAAATAGGGCAGTAATTGTTGGTAGCGTGTCTTCTCTGTTCACGTAGCAGTAAATAGGTATCCAGGAGTTAGTTAGATTACCTTAGGTTAGGTTAGTTTAGGCTAGGAAATAGGCTAGGTTTGTAGAAATAGAAAAAGAAGAAGGGCTGTAATTGTAGGTAGCGTTTCCTATCACCGAATACATCTATTCACCTAACAGTAAATAGGTATCCAGGAGTTAGTTACGTTAGGTTAGGTTAGGTTAGCTTAGATTAGGTTATGTTTGTTTTGACTAGGAAATAGGCTAGGTTTGCAGGTTAAGTTAGGTTAGTTTAGGCTAGGTTTGTAGAAATAGAAATAGAAAAAGGGCTGTAATTGTTGGTAGCCTATCTAACCTAACCAAGCAACCTAACCAACCAACCTAATCAACCAACGTAACCAACCAACCTAATCAACCAACGTAACCAACCAACCTAATCAACCAACCTAACCAACCAACCTAACCAACCAACCTAACCAACGTAACCAACCAACCTAACCAATGTAACCAACCAACCTAACCAACGTAACCAACCAACCTAACCAATGTAACCAACCTAAGCAACCAACCTAAGCAACCTAACCTAACCAACCAACCAACCTAACCAACCAACCAACCTAACCTAACCTAACCTAACCTAACCTAACCAACCTAACAAACCAACCAACCAACCTAAGCTATCTAACCTAACCAACCAACCTAAGCTATCTAACCTAACCAACCAACCTAAGCTATCTAACCTAACCAAGCAACCTAACCAAGCTACCTAACCAACCAACCTAAGCAACCAACCTAAGCAACCAACCTAAGCAACCAACCTAAGCAACCTAACCTAACCAACCTAACCTAACCAACCAACCTAAGCAACCAACCTAAGCAACCAACCTAAGCAACCAACCTAAGCAACCTAACCTAACCAACCTAACCTAACAAACCAACCTAACCAACCAACCTAACCTAACCAACCAACCTAACAAACCAACCTAACCAACCTAACCTAACAAACCAACCTAACCTAACAAACCAACCTAACCAACCAACCTAACCTAACCAACCAACCTAACCAACCAACCTAACCTAACCTAACCTAACCTAACCTAACCTAACCTAACCAACCTAACCTAACAAACCAACCTAACCAACCAACCTAACAAACCAACCTAACCAACCAACCTAACAAACCAACCTAACAAACCAACCAACCTAACCAACGTAACCAACCAACCAACGTAACCAACCAACCTAACCAACGTAACCAACCATCCTAACCAACGTGACCAACCAACCTAACCAATGTAATAACGTAACCAACTTAAGTTGGTTAGTGATACTAACCAACTACTAACTGCTAACAACAATGGTACTAACCAACTTAAGTTGGTTAGTACCAACGTAACCAACCTAAGCAACCAACCTAAGCAACCTAACCTAACCAACCAACCTAACCAACCAACCAACCTAACCAACCAACCTAACCAACCAACCAACCTAACCAACCAACGTAACTAACCTAACCAACCAACCTAAGCTATCTAATCTAACCAAGCAACCTAACCAACCAACCTAACCAAGGAACCTAACCAACCAACCAACCTAACCAACCTAAGCTATCTAACCTAACCAACCAACCTAACTAACCTAACCAACCAACCTAACCAACATAACCAACCTAACCAACCAACCTAACCAAGGAACCTAACCAACCAACCAACCTAACCAACCTAAGCTATCTAACCTAACCAACCAACCTAACTAACCTAACCAACCAACCTAACCAACGTAACCAACCTAACCAACTAACCTAACAAACGAACCTAACTAACCAATCAACCTAACCAACCAACGTAACTAACCTAACCAACCAACCTAAGCTATCTAATCTAACCAAGCAACCTAACCAACCAACCTAACCAAGGAACCTAACCAACCAACCAACCTAACCAACCTAAGCTATCTAACCTAACCAACCAACCTAACTAACCTAACCAACCAACCTAACCAATGTAACCAACCTAACCAACTAACCTAACCAACTAACCTAACCAACCAACCAACCTAACCAACCTAAGCAATCTAACCTAACCAACTAACCAACCCAACCTAACCTAACCAACCAACCTAAGCAATCTAACCTAACCAACTAACCTAACCAACCAACCTAACCAACCAACCAACCTAACCAACCAACCAACCTAACCAACCTAAGCAATCTAACCTAACCAACTAACCTAACCAACTAACCTAACCAACTAACCTAACCAACCAACTTAAGCTATCTAACCTAACCAAGCAACCTAATCAACCAACCAAACCAACCAACGTAACCAACCAACCTAACCAACCAACCTAAGCTATCTAACCTAACCAACCAACCTAAGCTATCTAACCAACCTATCCAACCAACCTAACCAGCAACCTAACCAACCAACCTAACCAAGGAACCTAACCAACCAACCTAACCAACGTAAGCTATCTAACCTAACCAACCAACCTAACCAACTAACCAACCTAACCAACCTAACCTAACCAACCAACCTAAGCAACCTAACCTAACCAACCAACCTAAGCTATCTAACCTAGCCAAGCAACCTAACCAACCAACCTAACCAACCAACCAACCTAACCAACCAACCTAAGCAATGTAACCTAACCTGAGCAACCTAACCTAACCAACGTAACCAACCAACCTAAGCAATGTAACCTAACCTGACCAACCTAACCTAACCAACCAACCTAACCAACCAACCAACCTAACCAACCAACCAACCTAACCAACCAACCTAACCAACCAACCAACCTAACCTAACCAACCAACCTAACCTGAGCAACCTAACCTGAGCAACCTAACCTAACCAACCAACCTAACCTGAGCACCCTAACCTGAGCAACCTAACCTAACCAACCAACCTAACCTGAGCAACCTAACCTAACCAACCAACCTAACCAACCAACCTAACCAACCAACCTAACCTAACCAACCAACCTAACCAACCAACCTAACCAACCAACCTAACCAACCAACCTAACCAACCAACCAACCTAACCTGAGCAACCTAACCTGAGCAACCTAACCTAACCAACCTTAACCTAACCAACCAACCTAACCTAACCAACCAACCTAACCAACCAACCTTAACCTAACCAACCAACCTAACCTGAGCAACCTAACCTGAGCAACCTAACCTAACCAACCTTAACCTAACCAACCAACCTAACCTAACCAACCAACCTAACCAACTAACCAACCTAACCAACCTAACTTAACCAACCAACCTTAACCTAACCAACCAACCTAACCTAACCAACCTAACCAACCAACCTTAACCTAACCAACCAACCTAACCTAACCTAACCAACCAACCTAACCAACCAACCAACCTAACCAACCAACCTAACCAACCAACCAACCTAACCAACCAACCTAACCAACCAACCTAACCTAACCAACCAACCTAACCAACCAACCTAACCTAACCAACCAACCTAACCAACCAACCTAACCTAACCAACCTAACCAACCAACCTAACCAACCAACCTAACCAACCTAACCTAACCAACCAACCTAACCAACCAACGTAACTAACCTAACCAACCAACCTAACCTAACCAACCAACCTAACCAACCAACCTAACCAACCAACCTAACCAACCAACCTAACCAACCAACCAACCAACCTAACCAACCAACCAACCTAACCAACCAACCTAACCAACCAACCTAACCAACCAACCTAACCTAACCAACCAACCTAACCAACCAACCTAACCTAACCAACCAACCTAACCAACCAACCTTAACCTAACCAACCAACCTAACCAACCTAACCTAACCAACCTAACCAACCTAACCTAACCAACCTAACCAACCAACCTAACCTAACCAACCAACCTAACCAACCAACCTTAACCTAACCAACCAACCTAACCTGAGCAACCTAACCTGAGCAACCTAACCTAACCTAACCAACCAACCTAACCTGAGCAACCTAACCTGAGCAACCTAACCTAACCTAACCAACCATCCTAACCAACCAACCTAACCTAACCAACCAACCAACCAACCTAACCAACCAACCTAACCAACCTAACCTAACCAACCAACCTAACCAACCTAACCTAACCAACCAACCTAACCAACCAACCTAACCTAACCAACCTTAACCTAACCAACCAACCAACCTAACCTGAGCAACCTAACCTGAGCAACCTAACCTGAGCAACCTAACCTGAGCAACCTAACCTGAGCAACCTAACCTGAGCAACCTAACCTGAGCAACCTAACCTAACCAACCTAATTATATTATTATATTATTATTATTATATATTATATTATTATTATACAACCTTATCTCCCTTCTTATTATCATATCTTATTATTATTATTATTATCTTATTGTCAACTCCCTTCTTATTATCATATCTTATTATTATTATTATTATCTTATTGTCAACTCCCTTCTTATTATCTGACACGAACCTTCGGTTCGTGTCAGAGTCCATGAGTGTCCGTGTGCGTGTCCGTGTGAGTGTCCGTGTCCGTGTATCCAAGGGGTTTTGGGTCCAGGAAGCTATTTGTGTCGACCCAAATTGCCTCCCTTCTCCCCACCTGAAATCCAGGTGGATTGAAAGACCTGCCCGAGGTCAGTGGATCCAGGTATCCGTCCGTGGCCCCCCGGACTTCAACCCTTCCCCACATTCCAAGGAGTCGGTCAATCAATCTTCGGCTATCCAGAGAATCTATCGAAACTGATGCTCCTACAGGAGGGGACACACAGAGAAATCTGTGCCCTGTACTTGCAACCGTTCCGACAGGCTCGAACGCAGATCTATCCGGATTAGGAACTTGTTCTATCCGACTAGGCCACGCTGGAGTTGCCTTCTGAATCAAATTTGGCACTTGTATTTATATCTCATAGCAAGGTTAGTTAGTGTCTATTTATCAACAGTTGCAATGATTGAGATGTTAAGTTGTTAATTTGTGTTGACAGTTAGAAATACCTGACAGCTTTGTTTGGTAAGGTTGCAGTCCCGTGAGGCAGTTTTATGAATGAATATTGGAGAATTTAGGCTAACTGACGTGTGTGTGTGTGTGTGTGTGTGTGTGTGTGTGTGTGTGTGTGTGTGTGTGTGTGTGTGTGTGTGTACTCACCTAGTTGTGTTTGCGGGGGTTGAGCTCTGGCTCTTTGGTCCCGCCTCTCAACCGTCAATCAACAGGTGTACAGATTCCTGAGCCTATTGGGCTCTATCATATCTACACTTGAAACTGTGTATGGAGTCAGCCTCCACCACATCACCTCCTAATGCATTCCATTTGTCAACCACTCTGACACTAAAAAAGTTCTTTCTAATATCTCTGTGGCTCATTTGGGCACTCAGTTTCCACCGGTGTCCCCTTGTGCTAAATAGACTGTCTTTATCTACCCTATCAATTCCCTTCAGAATCTTAAATGTGGTGATCATGTCCCCCCTAACTCTTCTGTCTTCCACCGAAGTGAGGTTTAATTCCCGTAGTCTCTCCTCGTAGTTCATACCTCTCAGCTCGGGTACTAGTCTGGTGGCAAACCTTTGAACCTTTTCCAGTTTAGTCTTATCCTTGACTAGATATGGACTCCATGCTGGGGCTGCATACTCCAGGATTGGCCTGACATATGTGGTATACGAAGTTCTGAATGATTCTTTACACAAGTTTCTGAATGCCGTTCGTATGTTGGCCAGCCTGGCATATGCCGCTGATGTTATCCGCTTGATATGTGCTGCAGGAGACAGGTTTGGCGTGATATCAACCCCCAAGTCTTTTTCCTTCTCTAACTCCTGAAGAATTTCCTCTCCCAGATGATACCTTGTATCTGGCCTCCTGCTCCCTACACCTATCTTCATTACATTACATTTGGTTGGGTTAAACTCTAACAACCATTTGTTCGACCATTCCTTCAGCTTGTCTAGGTCTTCTTGAAGCCACAAACAGTCCTCTTCTGTTTTAATCCTTCTCATAATTTTAGCAGCGTCCGCAAACATTGAGAGAAATGAATCGATACCCTCCGGGAGATCATTTACATATATCAGAAACAAGATAGGACCGAGTACAGAGCCCTGTGGGACTCCACTGGTGACTTCACGCCAATTGGAGGTCTCACCCCCTCACCGTAACTCTCTGCTTCCTATTGCTTAGATAATCCCTTATTAACTGGAGCACCTTACCAGCTACACCTGCCTGTCTCTCCAGCTTATGTACCAGCCTCTTATGCGCGCACACACACACACACACACACACACACACACACACACACACACACACACACACACACACACACACACACACACTGACCCACAGAGACTGCCCAAATATGTATACTAACAGCAGCAGCAGTTGGTGTTCCCAGGCAGGTCACCCATCCAAGTACTAACCAAAGTCAACGGTGTTTAACCTGACAGATGTATGGGAGGAGACGCAGTGTTCTCAAGGTGATAGGTAGGTAGGTAGTATGGCCGTTGTTATTGTATACAAGTAGTAAGTAATCACATGTGAGTGAGTGAGTGAGTCAAGATAATGGTAACTGCGGCGGGCGGGCAGGCGGAGGATACTCACACATAGCAGCCAATTCTCCATTAATGAGAGTACTTATTGCAAATATTTAGTCAAATTAACCAACAACAAATGGACTACTACTACTACTACTACTCTTGCTCCAAAATAGAAATGTTGGGATGCCACCGCTGCCATTGATCTCGCACAAGTTGCTGCTGACAAATGACTCATTTAGGCCTTGCATATGCTCTCTTAGGCTTCATTTAGTCAATAATTGTAACATCATTGAGTCGGGGGACAGGCAGACAGGCACTTTATACATGTTAGGCTTATAGTGGTCTCCAACACCCACCACCCCACAAGGTCCAACTAGTGACTAACCCTCACTCACTCACCACGCCCCAAGTAGCTAGCTTACTAACGCCTGGATACCTATTTACTGATAGGTGAACATAGATAGATAGATAGATAGGTGGCTACCAACAATTACAGCCCTACTTCTACAAACCTACCCTAAACCAACCTAACCTAATCTAACCTAACCTAACCTAATCTAACATAACCTAACCTAACGTAACTAACTAAAGATAGATAGATAGATAGGTGGCTACCAACAATTACAGCCCTACTTCTACAAACCTACCCTAAACCAACCTAACCTAATCTAACCTAACCTAACCTAATCTAACATAACCTAACCTAACGTAACTAACTCCTGGATACCTATTTACTGTTAGGTGAATAGATGTATTCGGTGATAGGAAACGCTACCTACAATTACAGCCCTTCTTCTATTTCTACAAACCTAGCCTATTTCCTAGCTTAAACTAACCTAACCTAAGGTAATCTAACTAACTCCTGGATACCTATTTACTGCTACGTGAACAGAGAAGACACGCTACCAACAATTACTGCCCTATTTCTATTTCAACAAAAATAGCCTATTTCTTAGCCTAAACTAATCTAACCTAATTAAACCTAACCTAACCTAATCTAACCTTACCTATATATATACTTCACTACTCACTATCATCATCACTACCACACTACTCACTAACATCATCACTACCTCACTACTCACCATCATCATCACTACCTCTCTACTCACCATCATCATTACCTCACTACTCACCATCACTACCACACTACTCACCATCATCACTACCACACTACTCACTAACATCATCACTACCACACTACTCACCATCATCATCATTACCTCACTACTCACCATCACTACCACACTACTCACCATCTTCACTACCTCACTAACATCATCACTTCCTCAATACTCACCATCATCATCATTACCTCACTACTCACCATCACTACCACACTACTCACCATCATCACTACCTCACTAACATCATCACTTCCTCAATACTCACCATCATCATCATTACCTCACTACTCACCATCACTACCACACTACTCACCATCATCATCATTACCTCACTACTCACCATCACTACCACACTACTCACCATCATCACTACCTCACTACTCACCATCATCATCATTACCTCACTACTCACCATCACTACCACACTACTCACCATCATCACTACCACACTACTCACCATCATCACTACCTCACTAACATCATCACTTCCTCAATACTCACCATCATCATCACTACCTCTCTAATCACCATCATCATCATTACCTCATTACTCACCATCACTACCACACTACTCACCATCATCACTACCACACTACTCGGTGAGTATTGTGGTAGTGATAGTGAGTAGTGATGATGGTGAGTAGTGAGGTAGTGATGATGATGGTGAGTAGTGTGGTAGTGATGATGTTAGTGAGTAGTGTGGTAGTGATAGTGAGTAGTGATGATGGTGAGTAGTGATGATGGTGAGTAGTGATGATGATAGTGAGTAGTGAGGAAGTGATGATGTTAGTGAGTAGTGAGGTAGTGATGATGGTGAGTAGTGTGGTAGTGATGGTGAGTAGTGAGGTAATGATGATGATGGTGAGTAGTGTGGTAGTGATGATGATAGTGAGTAGTGTGGTAGTGATGATGGTGAGTAGTGTGGTAGTGATGGTGAGTAGTGAGGTAATGATGATGATGGTGATTAGAGAGGTAGTGATGATGATGGTGAGGTAGTGATGATGGTGAGTAGTGAGGAAGTGATGATGTTAGTGAGTAGTGAGGTAGTGATGATGGTGAGTAGTGTGGTAGTGATGGTGAGTAGTGAGGTAATGATGATGATGGTGAGTATTGAGGAAGTGATGATGTTAGTGAGGTAGTGATGATGGTGAGTAGTGTGGTAGTGATGGTGAGTAGTGAGGTAATGATGATGATGGTGAGTATTGAGGAAGTGATGATGTTAGTGAGGTAGTGATGATGGTGAGTAGTGTGGTAGTGATGGTGAGTAGTGAGGTAATGATGATGATGGTGAGTATTGAGGAAGTGATGATGTTAGTGAGGTAGTGAAGATGGTGAGTAGTGTGGTAGTGATGGTGAGTAGTGAGGTAATGATGATGATGGTGAGTAGTGTGGTAGTGATGATGTTAGTGAGTAGTGTGGTAGTGATGATGGTGAGTAGTGTGGTAGTGATGGTGAGTAGTGAGGTAGTGATGATGATGGTGAGTACTGTGGTAGTGATGATGTTAGTGAGTAGTGAAGTATATATATAGGTAAGGTTACATTAGGTTAGGTTAGGTTTAATTAGGTTAGATTAGTTTAGGCTAAGAAATAGGCTATTTTTGTTGAAATAGAAATAGGGCAGTAATTGTTGGTAGCGTGTCTTCTCTGTTCACGTAGCAGTAAATAGGTATCCAGGAGTTAGTTAGATTACCTTAGGTTAGGTTAGTTTAGACTAGGAAATAAGCTAGGTTTGCAGGTTAAGTTAGGTTAGTTTAGGCTAGGTTTGTAGAAATAGAAATAGAAAAAGGGCTGTAATTGTTGGTAGCCTATCTAACCTAACCAAGGAACCTAACCAACCAACCTAACCAACTATCCTAACCAAGGAACCTAACCAACCAACCTAACCAACCATCCTAACCAGGGAACCTAACCAACCATCCTAACCAGGGAACCTAACCAACCAACCTAACCAAGCAACCTAACCAACCAACCTAACCAAGGAACCTAATCAACCAACCTAACCAAGCAACCTAACCAAGCAACCTAACCAAGCAACCTAACCAAGGAACCTAACCAAGCAACCTAACCAAGCAACCTAACCAAGCAACCTAACCAACCAACCTAACCAAGCAACCTAACCAAGCAACCTAACCAACCATCCTAACCAGGGAACCTAATCAACCAACCTAACCAAGCAACCTAACCAAGCAACCTAACCAACCAACCTAACCAAGGAACCTAATCAACCAACCAACCTAACCTAACTCAACCAACCCAACCAACCAACCAACCAACCTAACCAACGTAACCAACCAACCTAACCAAGCAACCTAACCAATGTAACCAACCAACCTAACCAATGTAACCAACCAACCTAACCAACGTAACCAACCAACCTAACCAACGTAACCAACCAACCTAACCAACGTAACCAACCTAAGGAACCAACCTAAGCAACCAACCTAAGCAACCTAACCAACCAACCAACCTAACCAACCTAACAAACCAACCTAACTAACCAACCAACCAACCTAACCAACCAACCTAAGCTATCTAACCAAACCAACCAACCAACCTAACCAACCTAACAAACCAACCTAACTAACCAACCAACCAACCTAAGCAACCAACCTAAGCAACCTAACCTAACCAACCAACCAACCTAACCAACCTAACAAACCAACCTAACTAACCAACCAACCAACCTAACCAACCAACCTAAGCTATCTAACCTAACCAACCAACCTATCCAACCAACCTTAGGTATCTAACCTAACCAACCAACCTAAGCTATCTAACCTAACCAAGCAACCTAAGCTATCTAACCTAACCAACCAACCCAACCAACCTAACCTAACCAACCAACCTAACCAACGTAACCAACCATCCTAACCAACGTAACCAACCAACCTAACCAACGTAATAACGTAACCAACTTAACCTAACCAACCAACCTAACCTAACCAACCTAACCAACCAACCAACCAACCTAACCAACGAACCTAACCAACAAACCAACCAACCTAACTAACCAACCAACCTAATCAACCAACCTAACTAACCAACCAACCTAACTAACCTAACCAACCAACCTAAGCTATCTAACCTAACCAAGCAACCTAACCAACCAACCTAACCAAGCAACCTAACCAACCAACCTAACCAACCAACCTAACCAACCAATCTAACCAAGGAACCTAACCAATCAACCAACCTAACCAACCTAAGCTATCTAACTAACCAACCTAACTAACCAACCAACCTAACCAACATAAGCTATCTAACCTAACCAACCAACCTAACCAACCAACCTAACTAACCTAACCAACCAACCTAACCAACCTAACCAACCAACCTAAGCAACCAACCTAAGCAACCAACCTAAGCAACCAACCTAACCTAACCAACCTAACCAACCAACCAACCTAACAAACCAACCTAACTAACCAACCAACCTAACCAACCAACCTAAGCTATCTAACCTAACCAACCAACCTATCCAACCAACCTTAGCTATCTAACCTAACCAACCAACCTAAGCAATCTAACCTAACCAACCAACCTAAGCTATCTAACCTAACCAAGCAACCTAACCAAGCAACCTAACCAACCAACCTAACCAAGCAACCTAACCAACAAACCTAACTAAAGAACCTAATCAACCAACCTATCCAAGCAACCTAACGAACCAACCTAACCTAACCTAACCAACCAACCAACCAACCCAACCTAACCTAACCAACATAACCAACCATCCTCACCAACGTAACCAATCAACGTAACCAACCTAACCTAACCTAACCAACCAACTAACCTAACCAACCAACCAACCTAACCAACATAACCAACCAACCTAACCAATGTAACCAACCAACCTAACCAACGTAACCAACCTAAGCAACCAACCTAAGCAACCAAACCTAAGCAACCTAACCTAACCAACCTAACCTAACCAACCTAACCTAACCAACCAACCAACCAACCAACCTAACAAACCAACCTAACTAACCAACCAACCAACCTAAGCTATCTAATCTAACCAAGCAACCAAACCAACCAACCTAACCAAGGAACCTAACCAACCAACCAACCTAACCAACCTAAGCTATCTAACCAACCAACCTAACCAACCAACCTAACCAAGGAACCTAACCAACCAACCAACCTAACCAACCTAAGCTATCTAACCAACCAACCTAACTAACCTAACCAACCAACCTAACCAACGTAACCAACCTAAGCAACCTAACCTAACCAACCTAACCTAACCAACCAACCTAACCTAACCTACCCAACCAACCAACCAACCCAACCAACGCTATCTACCCTAACCAACCACCCTAAGCTATCTAACCTAACCAACCAACCTAACCTAACCTACCCAACCAACCTAACCTAACCTAACCAACCAACCAACCAACCAACCTAACCAACCAACCTAACCAACCAACCAACCTAACCAACCAACCTAACCTAACCTAACCTACCCAACCAACCTAACCTAACCTAACCAACCAACCAACCAACCTAACCAACCAACCTAACCAACCAACCAACCTAACCAACCAACCTAACAAACCTAACCAACCAACTTAAGCTATCTAACCTAACCAACTAACCTAACCAACCAACCTAACTAACCTAACCAACCAACCTAAGCTATCTAACCAACCAACGTAACCAACCAACGTAACCAACCTAACCAACCAACCTAAGCAACCTAACCTAACCAACCAACCTAAGCTATCTAACCTATCCAACCAACCTAAGCAACCTAACCTAACCAACCAACCTAAGCTATCTAACCTATCCAACCAACCTAAGCAACCTAACCTAACCAACCAACCTAAGCTATCTAACCTATCCAACCAACCTAAGCAACCTAAGCTATCTAACCTAACCTAACCAACCTAACCGAAGAACCTAACAGAGAACCTAACCAACGTAACCAACCAACCTAAGCAATGTAATCTAACCAACCTAACCTGAGCAACCTAACCTGAGCAACCTAACCTGAGCAACCTAACCTGAGCAACCTAACCTGAGCAACCTAACCTGAGCAACTTAACCTGAGCAACCTAACCTAACCAACCTAACCTGAGCAACCTAACCTGAGCAACCTAACCTGAGCAACCTAACCTAACCAACCTAACCTGAGCAACCTAACCTGAGCAACCTAACCTAACCTAACCTAACCTAACCTAACCTAACCTGAGCAACCTAACCTGAGCAACCTAACCTGAGCAACCTAACCTGAGCAACCTAACCTGAGCAACCTAACCTGAGCAACCTAACCTGAGCAACCTAACCTAACCAACCTAATTATATTATTATATTATTATTATTATATATTATATTATTATTATACAACCTTATCTCCCTTCTTATTATCATATCTTATTATCATATCTTATTATTATTATTATTATCTTATTGTCAACTCCCTTCTTATTATCATATCTTATTATTATTATTATTGTCAACTCCCTTCTTATTATCTGACACGAACCTTCGGTTCGTGTCAGAGTCCATGAGTGTCCGTGTGCGTGTCCGTGTGAGTGTCCGTGTCCGTGTATCCAAGGGGTTTTGGGTCCAGGAAGCTACTTGTGTCGACCCAAATTGCCTCCCTTCTCCCCACCTGAAATCCAGGTGGATTGAAAGACCTGCCCGAGGTCAGTGGATCCAGGTATCCGTCCGTGGCCCCCCGGACTTCAACCCTTCCCCACATTCCAAGGAGTCGGTCAATCAATCTTCGGCTATCCAGAGAATCTATCGAAACTGATGCTCCTACAGGAGGGGACACACAGAGAAATCTGTGCCCTGTACTTGCAACCGTTCCGACAGGCTCGAACGCAGATCTATCCGGATTAGGAACTTGTTCTATCCGACTAGGCCACGCTGGAGTTGCCTTCTGAATCAAATTTGGCACTTGTATTTATATCTCATAGCAAGGTTAGTTAGTGTCTATTTATCAACAGTTGCAATGATTGAGATGTTAAGTTGTTAATTTGTGTTGACAGAAATACCTGACAGCTTTGTTTGGTAAGGTTGCAGTCCCGTGAGGCAGTTTTACGAATGAATATTGGAGAATTTAGGCTAACTGACGTGTGTGTGTGTATGTGTGTACTCACCTAGTTGTACTCACCTAGTTGTGTTTGCGGGGGTTGAGCTCTGGCTCTTTGGTCCCGCCTCTCAACCGTCAATCAACAGGTGTACAGATTCCTGAGCCTATTGGGCTCTATCATATCTACACTTGAAACTGTGTATGGAGTCAGCCTCCACCACATCACCTCCTAATGCATTCCATTTGTCAACCACTCTGACACTAAAAAAGTTCTTTCTAATATCTCTGTGGCTCATTTGGGCACTCAGTTTCCACCTGTGTCCCCTTGTGCTTGTTCCCCTTGTGCTAAATAGACCGTGTTTATCTACCTTATCAATTCCCTTCAGAATCTTGAATGTGGTGATCATGTCCCCCCTAACTCTTCTGTCTTCCAACACTGTGTGTGTGTGTGTGTGTGTGTGTGTGTGTGTGTGTGTGTGTGTGTGTGTGTGTGTGTGTGTGTGTGTGTGTGTGTGTGTGCGCGCATAAGAGGCTGGTACATAAGCTGGAGAGACAGGCACGTGTAGCTGGTAAGGTGCTCCAGTGGATAAGGGAGTATCTAAGCAATAGGAAGCAGAGAGTTACGGTGAGGGGTGAGACCTCCGATTGGCGTGAAGTCACCAGTGGAGTCCCACAGGGCTCTGTACTCGGTCCTATCTTGTTTCTGATATATGTAAATGATCTCCCGGAGGGTATCGATTCATTTCTCTCAATGTTTGCGGACGCTGCTAAAATTATGAGAAGGATTAAAACCGAAGAGGACTGTTTGAGGTTTCAAGAAGACCTAGACAAGCTGAAGGAATGGTCGAACAAATGGTTGTTAGAGTTTAACCCAACCAAATGTAATGTAATGGAGATAGGTGTAGGGAGCAGGAGGCCAGATACAAGGTATCATCTGGGAGAGGAAATTCTTCAGAAGTCAAAGAAGGAAAAAGACTTAGGGGTTGATATCACGCCAGACCTGTCTCCTGCAGCACATATCAAGCGGATAACATCAGCGGCATATGCCAGGCTGGCCAACATACGAACGGCATTCAGAAACTTGTGTAAAGAATCATTCAGAATTTTGTATACCACATAAGTCAGGCCAATCCTGGAGTATGCAGCCCCAGCATGGAGTCCATATCTAGTAAAGGATAAGACTAAACTGGAAAAGGTTCAAAGGTTTGCCACCAGACTAGTACCCGAGCTGTGAGGTATGAGCTACGAGGAGAGACTATGGGAATTTAACCTCACTTCGCTGGAAGACAGAAGAGTTAGGGGGACATGATCACCACATTTAAGATTCTGAAGGGAATTGATAGGGTAGATAAAGACAGTCTATTTAGCACAAGGGGACACAGGTGGAAACTGAGTGCCCAAATGAGCCACAGAGATATTTGAAAGAACTTTTTTAGTGTCAGAGTGGTTGACAAATGGAATGCATTAGGAAGTGATGTGGTGGAGGCTGACTCCATACACAGTTTCAAGTGTAGATATGATAGAGCCCAATAGGCTCAGGAATCTGTACACCTGTTGATTGACGGTTGAGAGGCGGGACCAAAGAGCCAGTGCTCAACCCCCGCAAACACAACTAGGTGAGTACACACACACACACACACACAGGAAGCAGCCCGTAGCAGCTGTCTAACTCCCAGGTACCTATTTACTGCTAGGTAACAGAGGCATTCAGGGTAAAAGAAACTCTGCCCATCGTTTCTCGCCGGCGCCCGGGATCGAACCCCTTAACCACACGATCACGTGTGCAGCGTGCTGTCCACTTGGCCACCGGCTGTGTGTGTGTGCGTATGGGCGTTAATCTACGACTCTAATATGACTCACTGGCTGCTGGCGTCATCCAAAAGGCTGACTCACTTAAGGCTGAACTGGACACCGTCCATCCAAGACTTAGTAAAGACTGTCTTAGTGACCTTAAAGACCCCCCCCCCCCGCAGGTCCAGGCTGAGGGCAACACAGCTCGTGGCAGATGCAACAGCATAAAACCATCTTAGTATAATTGTTTGCAACATTGCCATGAGTTTACCAACACTGTTTTACCCATTCACATGCATTTTTAGCCCCATTGCCATACTTTTTTTTACCCTATTGCCATACTTTTTTACCCCCATTGCCATACTTTTTTTACCCCCATTGCCATACTTTTTTACCCCCATTGCCATACTTTTTTACCCCCATTGCCATACTTTTTTACCCTATTGCCATACTTTTTTTACCCCCATTGCCATACTTGTTTACCCTATTGCCATACTTTTTTACCCCCATTGCCATACTTTTTTACCCCCATTGCCATACTTTTTTACCCCCATTGCCATACTTTTTTACCCTATTGCCATACTTTTTTACCCCCATTGCCATACTTTTTTTACCCCCATTGCCATACTTTTTTACCCCCATTGCCATACTTTTTTTACCCCCATTGCCATACTTGTTTACCCTATTGCCATACTTTTTTACCCCCATTGCCATACTTTTTTTCCCCATTGCCATGCATAATAATCATTGCTTAAAAACATATATTTGAAGGAAATTAAGACTTAATTATTGGTAGCATTTGCAAGTAAAAGGTTATACAAAACAAATAATAGGGTGAAAGACAGACTGTTTTAGCGTGAAGAAACAGCTTCAGCGTCAAGAAACAAAGACAGCTTCAGCGTCAAGAAACAAAGACAGCTTCAGCGTCAAGAAACAAAGACAGCTTCAGCGTCAAGAAACAAAGACAGCTTCAGCGTCAAGAAACAAAAACAGCTTCAGCGTCAAGAAACAAAAACAGCTTCAGCGTCAAGAAACAAAGACAGCTTCAGCGTCAAGAAACAAAAACAGCTTCAGCGTCAAGAAACAAAGACAGCTTCAGCGTCAAGAAACAAAGACAGCTTCAGCGTCAAGAAACAAAAACAGCTTCAGCGTCAAGAAACACAAACAGCTTCAGCGTCAAGAAACAAAAACAGCTTCAGCGTCAAGAAACAAAAACAGCTTCAGCGTCAAGAAACAAAAACAGCTTCAGCGTCAAGAAACACAAACAGCTTCAGCGTCAAGAAACAAAAACAGCTTCAGCGTCAAGAAACAAAAACAGCTTCAGCGTCAAGAAACAAAAACAGCTTCAGCGTCAAGAAACAAAAACAGCTTCAGCGTCAAGAAACAAAAACAGCTTCAGCGTCAAGAAACAAAAACAGCTTCAGCGTCAAGAAACAAAAACAGCTTCAGCGTCAAGAAACAAAAACAGCTTCAGTGTCAAGAAACAAAAACAGCTTCAGCGTCAAGAAACAAAAACAGCTTCAGCGTCAAGAAACAAAAACAGCTTCAGCGTCAAGAAACAAAAACAGCTTCAGCGTCAAGAAACAAAAACAGCTTCAGCGTCAAGAAACAAAAACAGCTTCAGCGTCAAGAAACAAAAACAGCTTCAGCGTCAAGAAACAAAAACAGCTTCAGCGTCAAGAAACAAAAACAGCTTTAACATGAAGGAACAAAAACAGCTTCAGCGTGAAGAGTGAAAGAGATAGAGGCCCCAAGAGACTCCACACCTTAAAATATATACAAGATAAAGTTTAAAATACAACTGTAGCTCTTCCAAACCACTTTTATTTTGGTGTAGTGGCTAAACTGTATGAACCAAACCCAACAATATTAGAAGCATGGACACCAACACCCAAATAGAACAAGTAGCGGGAAGACATTTCAAATTGAATTATTTGACGGTTGACAATACCGTTAACCGTCATGGTTCAAATTTGAAAGGAGGTAGGGATTTAAAATTTAATTATTTAACGGTCTAAAAATACACCATAACGATAGACGTGGATATATATATATACACTGAGAAGTATAACTCCCCTTTTTTGCTGTATACTGAGAGTATACGTTAGTCCAGTATACTTGTGGTCACCTTAAGAACCTTGCAGATAGGCCTTAGGCCTTAAAGACAAGCGTCAATGTAAGGATGACATGTGCAGCCACAGATGTACTTGTAGCAGACATGGAGAATGTCTCCAGTAGCCTCTTCCCCCTCACAACACTATTCTAACAACTCCGCCCAATGAACTTTTCAAAATAATTAGTTCTAACCTTACCCATTTTCCCTCATAAAAAGGCCTAGTTATCTCATCAGAAGTAACAAGACTTTTCATAATGTTGTACTTAGAATCTATAGACTATAAATTACTCATTACTTTACTCCGTGTCATAGAAAACGGCGTGAAGGTTTGTGGGTGCCTACCATTTGCATAAACAACAAACCAATTTCGTTTTTTGCTGGTCCTGTTGATTCTTTCTAATTTTCAATTGCTTTCCTTATTTGCAATAAATTATTATTTTGGTGGATATGTTGAGATTACTGAGTTGTCTGTCATGAGTGTGGGGGAGGGGGGGAGGGAGGAGCTGGGCCGCCTACAGCCACTCCGACTGTCCCACCACTCGGCTGTTAAAGGCTTTGTCTCAGGTTAGCGTGGGTCACCCAGGTGTGGGAGGAGACACAGGTGTGGGTGTTGGTGCAGGTGTGGGAGACCATGTAGGTGTCGAGGACCACAGATACTAGGGGGGGGGGGGAAATGACGATGATGTGTGAGATGACGGGTGTGGCATGTGATATTGGTACATATGAGGCTGCGTGTTTAGAAATATGTGGTTTTGGGGGGTGAGTGAGAGTGAGTGAACTGTGAGGGTGAGAGTGAGTGAACTGTGAGGGTGAGAGTGAGTGAACTGTGAGGGTGAGAGTGAGTGACTGTGAGAGAGGGTGAGTGAGAGTGATTGGACTGCAAGAGAGGGTGAGTGAGAGTGAGTGAACTGTGAGGGTGAGAGTGAGTGACTGTGAGAGAGGGTGAGTGAGAGTGATTGGACTGTAAGAGAGGGTGAGTGAGAGTGAATGGACTGTGAGAGGGGTGAGTGAGTGGGTGGAGGTTGGTGTGAAATGTCAGCAGGTGAGAGGGTCCACAGTAGTTTCCCCTCACCCCCTCCCCTTCCCCCTCATCCACCTACACTTTCATCCTCATCCACCTGCCTCTTCACTCCAGGACCCCCCCCCCCACACATCTGCCCTTTCCTCATAACTCCTCATCTGCCATCTGAGGCCAGTGGCACTCACCTCCCCCCCCCTACATCTGAGTGCCTCACACACACTTGTATGCCGCTAGCAGGTGTGTGTGTGTGTGTGTGTGACGTGTGTATGAAGCCCTCACGTCTATGCTTCCCATATGAGTATGCTGCACAGGCACATGTGCAGTCTGCGAGCCTGTGTCACTCACGCTCCTATGCCTCATGACACTCGTGAGGTACACATACACACACACTCATATTTGGCCAACACACTCATGCCGCCCACGTACTCATGCCTTCCATGGACTCATAGCACCGCCAAACCCATGAGTGTTCATCAATAAACACTCGGGCGTAATAGACGCATTCCAGCACATATGTACGCCCGCACATACGTACACCCGCACGTACGTACGTCCGCACATATGTACGCCCACACGTACACACTGGGAAGAATACACGAACCTCCCTCTCAGACCACCTCGGTAGTTATCTAAGTATTTGCGATGGTCCGAAAGCATATTACGGTTTCAGTGATAGCCTACTGACAAACAGGGAAATGAACCTTTGTCCTAAACAGAAATTATTCTCAAGTTATACATTTATTGTAATATAAATCCAGACGGGACACCACGAGCGAAGCTCTCGTCATGTAAGTACATTTAGGTAGTTACGCACACACACACATATATGTAAACAAAACACATAGCCTGTTATACAGGAATTGTAGGTTTATATCTACAGATGACTGGAAGGAAGAGAGACCACGTGGTTTAAGCTGTATATATGTTGTTGTTGTTGAGTTAGGGGCGACGACGATCGTGGGATCGGATGCGCCCCGGCGTACCCGTGAAGGGTGAATCGCAAAGCCAGAAAAGGCGAAACGCCAAGCCAAAACGCGAAATGAGTGACGCCAAGCACTAGAAACTGATATGCCCCCCGGCAAAGCTACACACAAAGGGAGAGGCAGAAGCACATAATAGAACAGGGCAAACAAACAGTCAGAAGGGCACACAGCACGTCATAGAGCAAATACACAAGAAATCAGAGCACAAACTTGCCCGGGAACTTGGCGCGCGGGAATCTTACATTGAACGCCTCCCAGAGCACCCATTGCCAAGGGTCTCGTCCATCCACCGGTGACGCCATAACATCCGGAACAGGGGCAACAAACACCTGCAAACTGGGGACCCAGATGGTAGTACTCATGAGGCGAGAAGTCGCCACTCGCCCCCACAGGAAGGGAACTTGCCCCCCACGAAAGCACTCCGGACCGTCAGACAGCAGTAACTAGGCAATCTTCGACCAGTGACCCGGTGGCATCACAGACGCCGGCAACACGTCCCCCAGGGCCCCAACGCGCACCCGCACCACAGGGGTACCCGTGGCCCCGGGCACACCACCAGACGACAGCAGGGAACCCGGACGACGCGCATCCTTCCGTAACGTCACCACCAGGCCACGCCCAGCACCAGAGTCCACACCATCCCTGGCAGCGGGAGCCACCACCCGCCACTGTGGAGAGTCCCCCGGCGGAGAAAGAACCGAAGGCACGTCCGAGACACAGGCACCAGCACCGGCAGGCACATGGACCTCCGCCACCACGAACCGCGGAGACATCGACGCATCCATATCCACACTGGCAACACCCGAAGCCCCACAGACACTGAAGTCACCAACGTCGGCCCAGGAAGAAGACGAACGCCGGGAACGTTTGGGCACCGGCCGGATATCGTCCGAGCCGGTAAGTGACCCAGAAACACGGGTACCACGAGCCGAAGGAACCGACGCCAGGACGGCAGCAGCCTCTACCACAGGGGGAACCGGGCCACACACAGCAGGAGGCTCCGCAGCCACCCCAGCACCCAGCACATCCGGGACCCGAGTCACGGACACAGGGCCAGGCGCAGCATCAGAAGACGAGGGAGAAGACAGTGACGTCACACAGGGAGCTCCAGGGAGGGCCACGGGAGCAGCTGGGACAGCGACAGGATCAGGCAGACCAACCGACGGTACCTCAAGAACCGGAGGAGGGACGGCAACAACCGGAGGAGGGACGGCAACAACCGGAGGAGGGACGGCAACAACCGGAGGAGGGACGGCAACAACCGGAGGAGGGACGGCAACAACCGGAGGAGGGACGGCAACAACCGGAGGAACGGCAGGCGCCGCCGGGGAAGCTGCAGCAGCAGACGGGACGCGCACCACCTCATCAACATCACCGGAGACTGCCGCCAGAGGGAGCGGCGGGAAATCCTCGTCGCGGAACAAGTTGACAGGAGCAGCAGGGGCCTCAGAGCACCCGGCAGCCTGATGCCCCAACAGGCCACACCGGAAACAGGTACGAGGCTGCCGGCCATAATACACCCGGACGTAGTACCCCATAAGCCGGACAGAAGAAGGTATATCCGACCGCAGGCGCATCCCCAACGTGCGAATGTTTGTACGCCTCCCAGCATACCGCCCCGAGGAGAGCGTTTTCACCCGCACGCTGACAACAGTACCAAAACCCCCGAAGTAACGCCGGAGGAGGTCATCAGGGAACTCCAGGGGCGCACCATGGACACTGACATAAGTCAGGGCACCACTGCGGTCCGAAATCGCCACAGAGCCGGCATCGTCTGGCAACGGCAACGTACGCCCCCCGTACCGACGGAGGAAGTCCCGGTACTCGTCCTCCCCCACGCCCGTAACTAGCTCCACACCGTAAACAGCTTCCACCGGGACACGAAGCATGTCACACATCACCATCTCGATGGTCGGATAACCAGCCTTACAAGTGAACTCCAGGCCCACGGAGTTCACACGCTGAACAGGAGGAAGATGGCCCCCATGTCAGTACTGCCACGTCAACGCAGCCAGGCAGGCAACAAAACTGGTAGGGCAAAGACGCCCACAACACCTGGCGACCAAAACAGCAAACAACTCCAACAGCTACGGAGGGTCGGTAAACGTCCTCACTCCACGGCTGCTAGCAGTCGACCTAAGCTGTATATATAGAACAGATCCACGAGGCTTCCTCCTCTAACAACAACAACAACAACTGCAATCCGAGCCGTTTTCGACACTATAGGCGTCTGAATCCAAACATGAGAAAATCCACATTCTCATAAGAACACTAAGATATAACCACTATTCAAGAAAGACAACATGATCCTAAAGAAAGGAATAATAACTGCATACCGCTAAATATTATCTATAAAAATTAAGAATAGCGTGTCGAAAATATAAATATTTCGTGAATCCGGTGTAGACGGCTACTTGTCTCACGAACACCGGGGAAGACGACGCTAGCCAGAGGTGTAGACGGCTACTTGTCTCACGAACACCGGGGGAGACGACGCTAGCCAGAGGTGTAGACGGCTACTTGTCTCACGAACACCGGGGGAGACGACGCTAGCCAGAGGTGTAGACGGCTACTTGTCTCACGAACACCGGGGGAGACGACGCTAGCCAGAGGTGTAGACGGCTACTTGTCTCACGAACACCGGGGGAGACGACGCTAGCCAGAGGTGTAGACGGCTACTTGTCTCACGAACATCGGGGGAGACGACGCTAGCCAGAGGTGTAGACGGCTACTTGTCTCACGAACACCGGGGGAGACGACGCTAGCCAGAGGTGTAGACGGCTACTTGTCTCACGAACACCGGGGAAGACGACGCTAGCCAGAGGTGTAGACGGCTACTTGTCTCACGAACACCGGGGAAGACGACGCTAGCCAGAGGTGTAGACGGCTACTTGTCTCACGAACACCGGGGAAGACGACGCTAGCCAGAGGTGTAGACGGCTACTTGTCTCACGAACACCGGGGAAGACGACGCTAGCCAGAGGTGTAGACGGCTACTTGTCTCACGAACACCGGGGAAGACGATGCTAGCCAGAGGTGTAGACGGCTACTTGTCTCACGAACACCGGGGGAGACGACGCTAGCCAGAGGTGTAGACGGCTACTTGTCTCACGAACACCGGGGGAGACGACGCTAGCCAGAGGTGTAGACGGCTACTTGTCTCACGAACACCGGGGGAGACGACGCTAGCCAGAGGTGTAGACGGCTACTTGTCTCACGAACACCGGGGGAGACGACGCTAGCCAGAGGTGTAGACGGCTACTTGTCTCACGAACATCGGGGGAGACGACGCTAGCCAGAGGTGTAGACGGCTACTTGTCTCACGAACACCGGGGGAGACGACGCTAGCCAGAGAGATTGTAAACATTGCCAAGCGAAGACGTCCCTTGTGCTTAAACGGAAGTTTATAAGCCAGAAACTATTAATATTAATTTTGTAACAACTGCTTGTGCCTCGTTATTGTTATTAAGGTGTAGGATTGTTTATAATAATAGAGAAGAGGAGAAGCAGTGACAACAAAAAGCATAAACGCAATGCATCAAGCCTATACTGACGCCTTCACTGTCGCCACCAGTCCCGTCTCTGTTTACACCACATAAATCCTAATGTTTACACCACATAAATCCTAATGTTTACACCACATAAATCCTAATGTTTACACCACATAAATCCTAATGTTTACACCACATAAATCCTAATGTTTACACCACATAAATCCTAATGTTTACACCACATAAATCCTAATGTTTACACCACATAAATCCTAATGTGTACACCACATAAATCCTAATGTTTACACCACATAAATCCTAATGTTTACACCACATAAATCCTAATGTTTACTCCACATAAATCCTAATGTGTACACCACATAAATCCTAATGTGTACACCACATAAATCCTAATGTGTACACCACATAAATCCTAATGTTTACACCACATAAATCTTAAATAGTCACAGTTTAGCTTTTTGGAATCCTATTTAATTCTTACCAAAAACACTAACCCCCTAAAAAACAATGAAAGTAGTTAAGACGAGGGCTGTCGAGCCCAAAGTAATCAAAATATAAAATTTAAGCTATTTAAATTTGTGTATATATATATATATATATATATATATATATATATATATATATATATATATATATATATATATATATATATATATATATATATATATATATATACTTAGTGATAAATAAGCTAGGCCGAAGCTTATAATAAAAGTGGCAGTACCTAATTACGGCACACATTTGTATTATTATCAAAGAGTGCTAATGCGAGGTTACATTCCAGGCTGGTGAATGGTGTGCACATCAGCCGCTGCAAGTAACCCATTATAACTCCTCTAGAAAGAAGCCTGGTACTCGACACGCCGGTCCTGGCTTCATCAACTACAACAGTTAAGACTCGACCAATTATTGTAATGTTATTTTGCAATTTTTTTATTTTTTTTATATCGAGGGTAAATACCACATTAATTTTGGTCGTTTGGGTTGACAACCAAAACTCCAGGATAATATAAATATATATATATATATATATATATATATATATATATATATATATATATATATATATATATATATATATATATATATATATATATATATATATATATATATATATATATGTTAGTAAATTTTGGTAGCAGTCTTTCCTGTAGACATAAATTATTAAATATGACCGAAAAAGTAAGATTAATAATTTTAACACGAATTTTCTCAATCTTTCGTACATTTCTTTTCACTGTTGGAGGTAAATCAAAAATCAATTCTCCAAAATTCATTTTTATTTCTAGTCTGACGCGACACGAGCGCGTTTCGTAAAACTTATTACATTTTCAAAGACTTTAGTTCACAAATACACAACTGAATAGAACTTACGCATCTCCGATTTTATATATACATTTGAGTGAGGTGGAAGGGGTGATGTGGCATTAACACAAGACAGAACAAGAGGTGGCATTAATAGGGTATTAATTTCATCAACACAAGACAGAACAAGAGGTGGCATTAATAGGGTATTAATTTCATCAACACAAGACAGAACACGAAACAATGGGTATTGAATAGAAGTGTTTGTAGAAAGCCTATTGGTCCATATTTCTTGATGCTTCTATATTGGAGCGGAGTCTTGAGGTGGGTAGAATATAGTTGTGCAATAATTGGCTGTTGATTACTGGTGTTGACTTCTTGATGTGTAGTGCCTCGCAAACGTCAAGCCGCCTGCTATCGCTGTATCTATCGATGATTTCTGTGTTGTTTACTAGGATTTCTCTGGCGATGGTTTGGTTGTGGGAAGAGATTATATGTTCCTTAATGGAGACCTGTTGCTTATGCAACAGGTTAGAATTATTAATCTTACTTTTTCGGTCATATTTAATAATATATATATATATATATATATATATATATATATATATATATATATATATATATATATATATATAATGTATATATAAATATGTTTGTGTGTGTGTGTGTGTGTGTGTGTGTGTGTGTGTGTGTGTGTGTGTGTGTATGTATATGTATCAACAGAAATAGCTTAGTAAACAACTCAGCAGAGACGTAACGATGACTAAGACCTCTTAAGAACAAGAGTAAACAGAGTGAGAATGGTCGAGGCAGGCATGCCACACCCAGGATAACTCAAGTGTCTAAAGCCAAGATGGTCGGCATATTACTAACTAGGCTAGTCATACTACTAACTAACTAAGGTAGGCATTTGTTGTTACAAGTGTTGTTGTTACAGGTGATGTTGTGGTGGTGGCTGTGTTTGTTGGTACAGCTGTTGTTATTGTTGTGGCTGTGTTTGCTGGTACAGATGCTCTTGTGGCTGTGTTTGTTGGTACAGCTGTTGTTATTGTTGTGGCTGTGTTTGTTGGTACAGCTGGTGTTATTGTTGTGGCTGTGTTTGCTGGTACAGTTGCTGTTGTGGCTGTGTTTGTTGGTACAGATGCTGTTGTGACTGTGTTTGCTGGTACAGTTGCTGTTGTGGCTGTGTTTGCTGGTACAGTTGCTGTTGTGGCAGTGTTTGCTGGTACAGATGCTCTTGTGGCTGTGTTTGTTGGTACAGATGCTGTTGTGACTGTGTTTGCTGGTACAGTTGCTGTTGTGGCAGTGTTTGCTGGTACAGTTGCTGTTGTGGCAGTGTTTGCTGGTACAGTTGCTGTTGTGGCTGTGTTTGCTGGTACAGTTGCTGTTGTGGCTGTGTTTGCTGGTACAGTTGCTGTTGTGGCAGTGTTTGCTGGTACAGTTGCTGTTGTGGCTGTGTTTGCTGGTACAGTTGCTGTTGTGGCAGTGTTTGCTGGTACAGTTGCTGTTGTGGCTGTGTTTGCTGGTACAGTTGCTGTTGTGGCTGTGTTTGCTGGTACAGATGCTGTTGTGACTGTGTTTGCTGGTACAGTTGCTGTTGTGACTGTGTTTGCTGGTACAGTTGCTGTTGTGGCTGTGTTTGCTGGTACAGTTGCTGTTGTGGCAGTGTTTGCTGGTACAGTTGCTGTTGTGGCTGTGTTTGCTGGTACAGTTGCTGTTGTGGCAGTGTTTGCTGGTACAGTTGCTGTTGTGGCTGTGTTTGCTGGTACAGTTGCTGTTGTGGCTGTGTTTGCTGGTACAGATGCTGTTGTGACTGTGTTTGCTGGTACAGTTGCTGTTGTGACTGTGTTTGCTGGTACAGTTGCTGTTGTGGCTGTGTTTGCTGGTACAGTTGCTGTTGTGGCTGTGTTTGCTGGTACAGTTGCTGTTGTGGCTGTGTTTGCTGGTACAGTTGCTGTTGTGGCTGTACTTGCTGGTACAGTTGCTGTTGTGGCTGTACTTGTTGGTACAGTTGCTGTTGTGGCTGTACTTGTTGGTACAGTTGCTGTTGTGGCTGTACTTGTTGGTACAGTTGCTGTTGTGGCTGTACTTGTTGGTACAGTTGCTGTTGTGGCTGTACTTGTTGGTACAGTTGCTGTTGTGGCTGTACTTGCTGGTCTGGCTGGTGTGGGGGGTCTGGCTGGTGTGGGGGGTCTGGCTGGTGTGGGAGGTCTGGCTGGTGTGGGAGGTCTGGCTGGTGTGGGAGGTCTGGATGGTGTGGGGGGTCTGGCTGGTGTGGGGGGTCTGGCAGGTATTTCTACAAACCTAGCCTAAACTAACCTAACTTAACCTGCCAACCTAGCCTATTTCCTAGTCAAAACAAACATAACCTAATCTAAGCTAACCTAACCTAACTAACTCCTGGATACCTATTTACTGTTAGGTGAATAGATGTATTCGGTGATAGGAAACGCTACCTACAATTACAGCCCTTCTTCTTTTTCTATTTCTACAAACCTAGCCTATTTCCTAGCCTAAACTAACCTAACCTAAGGTAATCTAACTAACTCCTGGATACCTATTTACTGCTACGTGAACAGAGAAGACACGCTACCAACAATTACTGCCCTATTTCTATTTCAACAAAAATAGCCTATTTCTTAGCCTAAACTAATCTAACCTAATTAAACCTAACCTAACCTAATCTAACCTTACCTATATATACTTCACTACTCACTATCATCATCACTACCACACTACTCACTAACATCATCACTACCTCACTACTCACCATCATCATCACTACCACAATACTCACTAACATCATCACTACCTCCCTACTCACCATCATCATCACTACCTCACTACTCACCATCACTACCACACTACTCACCATCATCACTACCACACTACTCACCATCATCATCATTACCTCACTACTCACCATCACTACCACACTACTCACCATCATCACTACCTCACTACTCACTAACATCATCACTTCCTCACTACTCACCATCATCATCACTACCTCTCTACTCACCATCATCATCACTACCTCTCTACTCACCATCATCATTACCTCACTACTCACCATCACCATCACTACCTCACTATCATCATCACTACCTCTCTACTCACCATCATCATCATTACCTCACTACTCACCATCACTACCACACTACTCACCATCATCACTACCTCACTACTCACCATCACTACCACACTACTCACCATCATCACTACCTCACTACTCACTAACATCATCACTTCCTGACTACTCACTATCATCATCACTACTCACCATCATCACTACCACACTACTCACCATCATCACTACCACACTACTCATAAACATCATCACTACCACACTACTCATAAACATCATCACTACCACACTACTCACCATCATCACTACCTCACTACTCACTAACATCATCACTTCCTCACTACTCACCATCATCATCACTACCTCTCTACTCACCATCATCATCACTACCTCTCTACTCACCATCATCATTACCTCACTACTCACCATCACCATCACTACCTCACTATCATCATCACTACCTCTCTACTCACCATCATCATCATTACCTCACTACTCACCATCACTACCACACTACTCACCATCATCACTACCTCACTACTCACCATCACTACCACACTACTCACCATCATCACTACCTCACTACTCACTAACATCATCACTTCCTGACTACTCACTATCATCATCACTACTCACCATCATCACTACTCACCATCATCACTACCACACTACTCATAAACATCATCACTACCACACTACTCACCATCATCACTACTCACCATCATCACTACCACACTACTCATAAGCATCATCACTACCACACTACTCACCATCATCACTACTCACCATCATCACTACCACACTACTCATAAACATCATCACTACCACACTACTCACCATCATCACTACCACACTACTCTTAACCATCATCACTACCTCACCATCATCATCACTACCACACTACTCACCATCATCACTACCACACTACTCTTAACCATCATCACTACCTCACCATCATCACTACCTCACACTACCTCACCATCATCATCACTACCTCACCATCATCATCACTACCTCACTACTCACCATAATCACTACCACAATACTCACCATCATCATCACTACCACAATACTCACGATCAACATCACTAACCACACTACTTAGCAACACCATCACTACCTCACTACTCACCATCATCATCACTATCACACTACTCACCATCATCATCACTACCTCACTACTCACCATCATCATCACTACCTCACTACTCACTATCATCATCACTACCACAATACTCACGATCAGCATCACTAACCACACTACTCACTATCATCATCACTACCACACTACTCACCATCATCACTACCACACTATTCACTATCATCACTACCTCACTACTCACCATCATCACTACCACTACTCTCTATCATCACTTCTCACCATCAGCATCACTACCTCACTATCATCATCACTACCACACTACTCACCATCATCATCACTACCACACTATTCACTATCATCATCACTACCTCACTACTCACCATCATCATCACTACCACACTACTCACCATCATCATAACTACCTCACTACTCACTATCATCATCACTACCACACTACTCATCATCATCATCACTACCACACTACTCACTGTCATCACTTCTATCACTACTCACCATCATCATCACTACCACACTACTCACCATCATCATCACTACCACACTACTCACCATCATCATCACTTCCTCACTATCATCATCACTACCTCACTACTCACTATCATTACTACCTCACTAATCACTATCATCATCACTACTCACCATCATCATCACTACCACACTATTCACTATCATTATCACTACCACACTACTCACCATCATCATCACTACCACACTATTCACTATCATCATCACTACCTCACTATCACCATCACTACCTCACTATCATAATAACTACCACACTACTCACCATCATCATCACTACCACACTATTCACTATCATCATCACTACTCACTATCATCACTTCTATCACTTCTCACCATCATCATCACTACCACACTATTCACCATCATCACTACTACACTACTCACTATCATCATCACTACCACACTATTCACTATCATCATCACTACCATACTACTCACCATCATCATCTTTACCTCACTACTCACCATCATCTTCACTACATCACTATCATCATCACTACCACACTACTCACCATCATCATCACTACCACACTACTCACCATCATCATCACTACCTCACTACTCACCATCATCATCACTACCTCACTACTCACTATCATCATCACTACCTCACTACTCACCATCATCACTACCACACTACTCACTATCATCACTTCTCACCATCATCATCACTACCTCACTACTCACTATCATCATCACTACCACACTATTCACCATCATCATCACTACCACACTTCACTATCATCATCACTACCACACTACTCACCATCATCATCACTACCTCACTACTCACCATCATCATCACTACCACACTACTCACCATTATCATCACTACCACACTTCACCATCATCATCACTACCTCACTACTCACTATCATCATCACTACCACACTATTCACTATCATCATCACTACCACACTACTCACCATCATCATCACTACCACACTACTCACCATCATCATCACTACCTCACTACTCACCATCATCACTACTCACTATCACTACCACACTACTCACCGAGTAGTTTGGTGGTGATGATAGTGAGTAGTGTGGTAGTGATGATGGTGAGTAGTGTGGTAGTGATGATGTTTATGAGTAGTGTGGTAGTGATGATGGTGGGTAGTGATAATGGTGAGTAGTGATGATGATGATGATGGTGAGTAGTGAGGAAGTGATGATGTTAGTGAGTAGTGAGGAAATGATGATGGTGGTGAGTAGAGAAGTAGTGATGATGATGGTGAGTAGTGAGGTAGTGATGATGGTGAGTAGTGTGGTAGTGATGGTGAGTAGTGAGGTAGTGATGATGATGGTGAGTAGTGTGGTAGTGATGGTGAGTAGTGAGGTAGTGATGATGATGGAGAGTAGTGAGGTAATGATGATGATGGCGAGTAGTGTGGTAGTGATGATGTTAGTGAGTAGAGAGGTAATGATGATGATGGCGAGTAGTGTGGTAGTGATGATGATGGTGAGGTAGTGATGATGATGGTGAGTAGAGAGGTAGTGATGATGTTAGTGAGTAGAGAGGTAGTGATGATGATGGTGAGTAGAGAGGTAGTGATGATGATGGTGAGTAATGAGGTAATGGTGATGGTGAGTAGAGAGGTAGTGATGATGATGGTGAGTAGAGAGGTAGTGATGATGATGGTGAGTAGTGAGGTAGTGATGATGTTAGTGAGTAGTGTGGTAGTGATGATGATAGTGAGTAGTGAAGTATATATATAGGTAAGGTTAGATTAGGTTAGGTTAGGTTTAATTAGGTTAGATTAGTTTAGGCTAAGAAATAGGCTATTTTTGTTGAAATAGAAATAGGGCAGTAATTGTTGGTAGCGTGTCTTCTCTGTTCACGTAGCAGTAAATAGGTATCCAGGAGTTAGTTAGATTACCTTAGGTTAGGTTAGTTTAGGCTAGGAAATAGGCTAGGTTTGTAGAAATAGAAAAAGAAGAAGGGCTGTAATTGTAGGTAGCGTTTCCTATCACCGAATACATCTATTCACCTAACAGTAAATAGGTATCCAGGAGTTAGTTACGTTAGGTTAGGTAAGGTTAGCTTAGATTAGGATATGTTTGTTTTGACTAGGAAATAGGCTAGGTTTGCAGGTTAAGTTAGGTTAGTTTAGGCTAGGTTTGTAGAAATAGAAAAAGGGCTGTAATTGTTGGTAGCCTATCTAACCTAACCAAGGAACCTAACCAACCAACCTAATCAACCAACGTAACCAACCAACCTAACCAATGTAACCAACCAACCTAACCAACGTAACCAACCAACCTAACCAACGTAACCAACCAACCTAACCAATGAAACCAACCTAAGCAACCAACCTAAGCAAGCAACCTAAGCAACCTAACCTAACCAACCAACCAACCTAACAAACCAACCAACCTAACCTAACCTAACCTAACCTAACCTAACCTAACCTAACCAACCTAACAAACCAACCTAACTAACCAACCAACCAACCTAAGCTATCTAACCTAACCAACCAACCTAAGCTATCTAGCCTAACCAACCAACCTAAGCTATCTAACCTAACCAACCAACCTAAGCAATGTAACCTAACCAAGCAACCTAACCAACCAACCTAACCGAAGAACCTAATCAACCAACCTAACCAACGTAACCAACCAACCTTAGCTATCTAACCTAACCAACCAACCTAAGCTATCTAGCCTAACCAACCAACCTAAGCTATCTAACCTAACCAACCAACCTAAGCTATCTAACCTAACCAAGCAACCTAACCAAGCTACCTAACCAACCAACCTAAGCAACCAACCTAAGCAACCAACCTAAGCAACCAACCTGAGCAACCTAACCTAACCAACCTAACCTAACCAACCAACCTAACCAACCAACCTAACCAACCAACCTAACCTAACCAACCAAACTAACCAACCTAACAAACCAACCTAACTAACCAACCAACCTAACCAACCTAACAAACCAACCTAACAAACCAACCAACCTAACCAAACAACCTAAGCTATCTAACCTAACCAACCAACCTAAGCTATCTAATTTAACCAACCAACCAAAGCTATCTAACCTAACCAAGCAACCTAACCAACCAACCTAACCTAACCAACCTAACCTAACCTAACCAACCTAACCTAACCTAACCTAACCAACCAACCAACCTAACCAACGTAACCAACCAACCAACGTAACCAACCAACCTAACCAACGTAACCAACCATCCTAACCAACGTAACCAACCATCCTAACCAACGTGACCAACCAACCTAACCAATGTAATAACGTAACCAACTTAAGTTGGTTAGTACCAACGTAACCAACCTAAGCAACCAACCTAAGCAACCTAACCTAACCAACCAACCTAACCAACCTAACCAAACCAACCTAACCAACCAACCAACCTAACTAACCAACCAACGTAACCAATGTAAACTATCTAACCTAACCAACCAATGTAACTAACCTAACCAACCAACCTAAGCTATCTAATCTAACCAAGCAACCTAACCAACCAACCTAACCAAGGAACCTAACCAACCAACCAACCTAACCAACCTAAGCTATCTAACCTAACCAACCAACCTAACTAACCTAAACAACCAACCTAACCAACGTAACCAACCTAACCAACCAACCTAAGCAACCTAACCTAACCAACCTAACCTAACCAACCTAACAAACGAACCTAACCAACCAACCTAAGCTATCTAACCTAACCAACTAACCTAACCTAACCTAACCTAACCAACCAACCCAACCTAACCTAACCAACCAACCTAAGCAATCTAACCTAACCAACCAACCTAACCAACCAACCAACCTAACCAACCTAAGCAATCTAACCTAACCAACTAACCTAACCAACCAACCTAACCAACCAACCAACCTAACCAACCTAAGCAATCTAACCTAACCAACCTAACCTAACCAACCTAACAAACGAACCTAACCAACCAACCTAAGCTATCTAACCTAACCAACTAACCTAACCTAACCTATCCAACCAACCTAACCAAGCAACCTAACCAACCAACCTAACCAAGGAACCTAACCAACCAACCTAACCAATGTAAGCTATCTAACCTAACCAACCAACCTAACCAACCAACCTAAGCAACCTAACCTAACCAACCAACCTAAGCAATCTAACCTAACCAACCAACCTAAGCTATCTAACCTAACCAACCAACCTAAGCTATCTAACCTAACCAAGCAACCTAACCAATTAACCTAACCAACCAACGTAACCAACCAACCAACCTAAGCTATCTAACCTAACCAACCAACCTAAGCTATCTAACCAACCTATCCAACCAACCTAACCAAGCAACCTAACCAACCAACCTAACCAAGGAACCTAACCAACCAACCTAACCAATGTAAGCTATCTAACCTAACCAACCAACCTAACCAACCAACCTAAGCAACCAACCTAAGCAACCTAACCTAACCAACCAACCTAAGCAATCTAACCTAACCAACCAACCTAAGCTATCTAACCTAACCAACCAACCTAAGCTATCTAACCTAACCAAGCAACCTAACCAATTAACCTAACCGAAGAACCTAACCAACCAACCTAACCGAAGAACCTAATCAACCAACCTAACCAACGTAACCAACCAACCTTAGCTATCCAACCAACCTAACTAACCTAACCAAGCAACCTAAGCTATCTAACCTAACCAAGCAACCTAACCAACCAACCTAACCAACCAACCTAACCTGAGCAACCTAACCTAACCAACGTAACCAACCAACCTAAGCAATGTAACCTAACCTGAGCAACCTAACCTGAGCAACCTAACCTGAGCAACCTAACCTGAGCAACCTAACCTAACCAACGTAACCAACCAACCTAACCAACGTAACCAACCAACCTAAGCAATGTAACCTAACCTGAGCAACCTAACCTGAGCAACCTAACCTGAGCAACCTAACCTGAGCAACGTAACCAACCAACCTAACCAACCAACCTAAGCAATGTAACCTAACCTGAGCAACCTAACCAACCAACCAACCTAACCAACCAACCAACCTAACCAACCAACCTAACCAACCAACCTAACCAACCAACCAACCTAACCAACCAACCTAACCAACCAACCTAACCTAACCAACCAACCAACCTAACCTAACCAACCCTAACCTAACCTGACCAACTAACCTAACCAACCAACCTAACCAACCAACCAACCTAACCAACCAACCTAACCAACCAACCAACCTAACCAACCAACCTAACCAAGCAACCAACCTAACCAACCGACCTAACCAACCAACCGACCTAACCAACCGATCTAACCAACCAACCTAACCTAACCAACCAACCTACCAACCTAACCAACCGACCTAACCAACCAACCGACCTAACCAACCTAACCTAACCAACCAACCTAACCAACCAACCTAACCTAACCAACCAACCTAACCTAACCAACCAACCTAACCTACCTAACCTAACCAACCAACCAACCAACCGACCTAACCAACCAACCTAACCAACCAACCAACCTAACCAACCAACCTAACCTAACCTAACCAACCAACCAACCGACCTAACCAACCAACCGACCTAACCAACCAACCTAACCAACCTAATTATTATTATTATTATATATTATATTATTATTATTATTATTATTATTATTATATATTATATTATTATTATTATTAAATATTATATTATATTATTATTATTATTATTATTATTATATATTATATTATATTATATTATTATTATTATTATTATATATTATATTATATTATACAACCTTATTATATTATCAACTCCCTTCTTATTATCATATCTTATTATTATTATTATTATCTTATTGTCAACTCCCTTCTTATTATCTGACACGAACCTTCGGTTCGTGTCAGAGTCCATGAGTGTCCGTGTGCGTGTCCGTGTGAGTGTCCGTGTCCGTGTATCCAAGGGGTTTTGGGTCCAGGAAGCTATTTGTGTCGACCCAAATTGCCTCCCTTCTCCCCACCTGAAATCCAGGTGGATTGAAAGACCTGCCCGAGGTCATTGGATCCAGGTATCCGTCCGTGGCCCCCCGGACTTCAACCCTTCCCCACATTCCAAGGAGTCGGTCAATCAATCTTCGGCTATCCAGAGAATCTATCGAAACTGATGCTCCTACAGGAGGGGACACACAGAGAAATCTGTGCCCTGTACTTGCAACCGTTCCGACAGGCTCGAACGCAGGTCTATCCGGATTAGGAACTTGTTCTATCCGACTAGGCCACGCTGGAGTTGCCTTCTGAATCAAATTTGGCACTTGTATTTATATCTCATAGCAAGGTTAGTTAGTGTCTATTTATCAACAGTTGCAATGATTGAGATGTTAAGTTGTTAATTTGTGTTGACAGTTAGAAATACCAGACAGCTTTGTTTGATAAGGTTGCAGTCCCGTGAGGCAGTGTTATGGATGAATATTGGAGAATTTAGGCTAACTGACATGTGTGTGTGTGTGTGTGTGTGTGTGTGTGTGTGTGTGTGTGTGTGTGTGTGTGTGTGTGTGTGTGTGTGTGTACTCACCTAGTTGTACTCACCTAGTTGTGTTTGCGGGGGTTGAGCTCTGGCTCTTTGGTCCCGCCTCTCAACCGTCAATCAACAGGTGTACAGATTCCTGAGCCTATTGGGCTCTATCATATCTACACTTGAAACTGTGTATGGAGTCAGCCTCCACCACATCACCTCCTAATGCATTCCATTTGTCAACCACTCTGACACTAAACAAGTTCTTTCAAATATCTCTGTGGCTCATTTGGGCACTCAGTTTCCACCTGTGTCCCCTGTGTCCCCTGTGTCAACCGACTGTCTCACCACTCGGCTGTTAAAGGCTTTGTCTCAGGTTAGTGTGGGTCACCCAGGTGTGGGAGGAGACACAGGTGTGGGTGTTGGTGCAGGTGTGGGAGACCATGTAGGTGTGGAGGACCACAGATACTAGGGGGGGGGGGAAATGACGATGATGTGTGAGATGACGGGTGTGGCATGTGATATTGGTACATATGAGACTGGGTGTTTAGAAATATGTGGTTTTGGGGGGTGAGTGAGAGTGAGTGAACTGTGAGGGTGAGAGTGAGTGACTGTGAGAGAGGGTGAGTGAGAGTGATTGGACTGTAAGAGAGGGTGAGTGAGAGTGAATGGACTGTGAGAAGGGTGAGTGAGTGGGTGGAGGTTGGTGTGAAATGTCAGCAGGTGAGAGGGTCCACAGTAGCTTCCCCTCACCCCCTCCCCTTCCCCCTCATCCACCTACACTTTCATCCTCATCCACCTGCCTCTTCACTCCAGGACCCCCCCCCCCACACATCTGCCCTTTCCTCATAACTCCTCATCTGCCATCTGAGGCCAGTGGCACTCGCCTCCCCCCCACTACATCTGAGTGCCTCACACACACTTGTATGCCGCTAGCAGGTGTGTGTGTGACGTGTGTATGAAGCCTTCATGTATGCTGCCCTCACGTCTATGCTTCCCATATGAGTATGCTGCACAGGCACATGTGCAGTCTGCGAGCCTGTCACCCACGCTCCTATGCCTCATGACACTCGTGAGGTACACATACACACACACTCATATTTGGCCAACACACTCATGCCGCCCACATACTCATGCCGCCCACATACTCATGCCGCCCACATACTCATGCCGCCCACATACTCATGCCGCCCACATACTCATGCCGCCCATGGACTCATAGCACCGCCAAACCCATGAGTGTTCATCAATAAACACTCGGGCGTAATAGACGCATTCCAGCACATATGTACGCCCGCACATACGTATACCCGCACGTACGTACGTCCGCACATATGTACGCCCACACGTACACACTGGGAAGCATACACGAACCGCCCTCTCAGACCACCTCGGTAGTTATATAAGTATTTGCGATGGTCCGAAAGCATATTACGGTTTCAGTGATAGCCTACTGACAAACAGGGAAATGAACCTTTGTCCTTAACAGAAATTATTCTCAAGTTATACATTTATTGTAATATAAATCCAGACGGGACACCACGAGCGAAGCTCTCGTCATGTAAGTACATTTAGGTAGTTACGCACACACACACATATATGTAAACAAAACACATAGCCTGTTATACAGGAATTGTAGGTTTATATCTACAGATGACTGGAAGGAAGAGAGACCACGTGGTTTAAGCTGTATATATGTTGTTGTTGAGTTAGGGGCGACGACGATCGTGGGATCGGATGCGCCCCGGCGTACCCGTGAAGGGTGAATCGCAGAAAAGCCAGAAGAGGCGAAACGCCAAGCCAAAACGCGAAACGAGTGACGCCAAGCACTAGAAACTAATATGCCACACGGCAAAGCTACGCACAAAGGGAGAGGCAGAAGCACATAATAGAACAGGGCAAACAAACAGCCAGAAGGGCACACAGCACGTCATAGAGCAAACACACAAGAAATCAGAGCACAAACTTGCCCGGGAACTTGGCCCGCGGGAATCTTACATTGAACGCCTCCCAGAGCACCCATTGCCAAGGGTCTCGTCCATCCACCGGTGACGCCATAACATCTGGAACCGGGGCAACAAACACCTGCAAACTGGGGACCCAGATGGTAGTACTCATGAGGCGAGAAGTCGCCACTCGCCCCCACAGGAAGGGAACTTGCCCCCCACGAAAACACTCCGGTCCGTCAGACAGCAGTAACTCGGCAATCTTCGACCAGTGACCCGGTGGCATCACAGACGCCGGCAACACGTCCCCCAGGGCCCCAACGCGCACCCGCACCACAGGGGTACCCGTGGCCCCGGGCACACCACCAGACGACAGCAGGGAACCCGGACGGCGCGCATCCTTCCGTAACGTCACCACCAGGCCACGCCCAGCACCAGAGTCCACACCATCCCTGGCAGCGGGAGCCACCACCCCCCACTGTGGAGAGTCCCCCGGCGGAGAAGGAACCGAAGGCACGTCCGAGACACAGGCACCAGCACCGGCAGGCACATGGACCTCCGCCACCACGAACCGCGGAGACATCGACGCATCCGTATCCACACTGGCAACACCCGAAGCCCCACAGACACTGAAGTCACCAACGTCGGCCCAGGAAGAAGACGAACGCCGGGAACGTTTGAGCACCGGCCGGATATCGTCCGAGCCGGTAAGTGACCCAGAAACACGGGTACCACGAGCCGAAGGAACCGATGCCAGGACGGCAGCAGCCTCTACCACAGGGGGAACCGGGCCACACACAGCAGGAGGCTCCGCAGCCACCCCAGCACCCAGCACATCCGGGACCCGAGTCACGGACACAGGGCCAGGCGCAGCCGGGGAAGCTGCAGCAGCAGACGGGACGCGCACCACCTCATCAACATCACCGGAGACTGCCTCCAGAGGGAGCGGCGGGAAATCCTCGTCGCGGAACAAGTTGACAGGAGCAGCAGGGGCCTCAGAGCACCCGGCAGCCTGATGCCCCAACAGGCCACACCGGAAACAGGTACGAGGCTGCCGGCCATAATACACCCGGACGTAGTACCCCATAAGCCGGACAGAAGAAGGTATATCCGACCGCAGGCGCATCCCCAACGTGCGAATGTTTGTACGCCTCCCAGCATACCGCCCCGAGGAGAGCGTGTTCACCCGCACGCTGACAACAGTACCAAAACCCCCGAAGTAACGCCGGAGGAGGTCATCAGGGAACTCCAGGGGCGCACCATGGACACTGACATAAGTCAGGGCACCACTGCGGTCCGAAATCGCCACAGAGCTGGCATCGTCTGGCAACGGCAACGTACGCCCCCCGTACCGACGGAGGAAGTCCCGGTACTCGTCCTCCCCCACGCCCGTAACTAGCTCCACACCGTAAACAGCTTCCACCGGGACACGAAGCATGTCACACATCACCATCTCGATGGTCGGATAACCAGCCTTACAAGTGAACTCCAGGCCCACGGAGTTCACACGCATAACAGGAGGAAGATGGCCCCCATGTCAGTACTGCCACGTCAACGCAGCCAGGCAGGCAACAAAACTGGTAGGGCAGAGACGCCCACACCACCTGGCGACCAAAACAGTAAACAACTCCAACAGCCACGGAGGGTCGGTAAACGTCCTCACTCCACGGCTGCTAGCAGTCGACCTAAGCTGTATATATAGAACAGATCCACGAGGCTTCCTCCTCTAACAACAACAACAACTGCAATCCGAGCCGTTTCCGACACTATAGGCGTCTGAATCCAAACATGAGAAAATCCACATTCTCATAAGAACACTAAGATATAACCACTATTCAAGAAAGACAACATGATCCTAAAGAAAGGAATAATAACTGCATACCGCTAAATATTATCTATAAAAATTAAGAATAGCGTGTCGAAAATATAAATATTTCGTGAATCCGATGTAGACGGCTACTTGTCCCACGAACACCGGGGGAGACGACGCTAGCCAGAGGTGTAGACGGCTACTTGTCTCACGAACACCGGGGGAGACGACGCTAGCCAGAGAGATTGTAAACATTGCCACGTGTGCTTAAACGGAAGTTTATAAGCCAGAAACTATTAATAGTAATTTTGTAACAACTGCTTGTGCCTCGTTATTGTTATTAAGGTGTAGGATTGTTTATAATAATAGAGAAGAGGAGAAGCAGTGACAACAAAAAGCATAAACGCAATGCATCAAGCCTATACTGACGCCTTCACTGTCGCCACCAGTCCCGTCTCTGTTTACACCACATAAATCCTAATGTTTACACCACATAAATCCTAATGTTTACACCACATAAATCCTAATGTTTACACCACATAAATCCTAATGTTTACACCACATAAATCCTAATGTTTACACCACATAAATCCTAATGTTTACACCACATAAATCCAAATGTTTACACCACATAAATCCTAATGTTTACACCACATAAATCCTAATGTTTACACCACATAAATTCTAATGTTTACACCACATAAATCCTAATGTTTACACCACATAAATCTTAATGTTTACACCACATAAATCCTAATGTTTACACCACATAAATCCTAATGTTTACACCACATAAATCCTAATGTTTACACCACATAAATCCTAATGTTTACACCACATAAATCCAAATGTTTACACCACATAAATCCTAATGTTTACACCACATAAATCCTAATGTTTACACCACATAAATTCTAATGTTTACACCACATAAATCCTAATGTTTACACCACATAAATCTTAATGTTTACACCACATAAATCCTAATGTTTACACCACATAAATCCTAATGTTTACACCACATAAATCCTAATGTTTACACCACATAAATCCTAATGTTTACACCTCATAAATCCTAATGTTTACACCACATAAATCCTAATGTTTACACCACATAAATCCTAATGTTTACACCACATAAATCCTAATGTTTGCACCACATAAATCCTAATGTTTGCACCACATAAATCCTAATGTTTGCACCACATAAATCCTAATGTTTGCACCACATAAATCCTAATGCTTGCACCACATAAATCCTAATGTTTGCACCACATAAATCCTAATGTTTGCACCACATAAATCCTAATGTTTACACCACATAAATCCTAATGTTTACACCACATAAATCCTAATGTTTACACCACATAAATCCTAATGTTTACACCACATAAATCCTAATGTTTACACCACATAAATCCTAATGTTTACACCACATAAATCCAAATGTTTACACCACATAAATCCTAATGTTTACACCACATAAATCCTAATGTTTACACCACATAAATTCTAATGTTTACACCACATAAATCCTAATGTTTACACCACATAAATCTTAATGTTTACACCACATAAATCCTAATGTTTACACCACATAAATCCTAATGTTTACACCACATAAATCCTAATGTTTACACCACATAAATCCTAATGTTTACACCACATAAATCCAAATGTTTACACCACATAAATCCTAATGTTTACACCACATAAATCCTAATGTTTACACCACATAAATCCTAATGTTTACACCACATAAATCTTAATGTTTACACCACATAAATCCTAATGTTTACACCACATAAATCCTAATGTTTACACCACATAAATCCTAATGTTTACACCACATAAATCCTAATGTTTACACCTCATAAATCTCAATGTTTACACCACATAAATCCTAATGTTTACACCACATAAATCCTAATGTTTACACCACATAAATCCTAATGTTTGCACCACATAAATCCTAATGTTTGCACCACATAAATCCTAATGTTTGCACCACATAAATCCTAATGTTTGCACCACATAAATCCTAATGCTTGCACCACATAAATCCTAATGTTTGCACCACATAAATCCTAATGTTTGCACCACATAAATCCTAATGTTTACACCACATAAATCCTAATGTTTACACCACATAAATCCTAATGTTTACACCACATAAATCCTAATGTTTACACCACATAAATCCTAATGTTTACACCACATAAATCCTATTGTTTACACCACATATATCCTAATGTTTACACCACATATATCCTAATGTTTACACCACATATATCCTAATGTTTACACCACATAAATCCTAATGTGTACACCACATAAATCCTAATGTGTACACCACATAAATCCTAATGTGTACACCACATAAATCTTAAATAGTCACAGTTTAGCTTTTTGGAATCCTATTTAATTCTTACCAAAAACACTAACCCCCTAAAAAACAATGAAAGTAGTTAAGTCGAGGGCTGTCGAGCCCAAAGTAATCAAATTATAAAATTTAAGCTATTTAAATTTGTGTATATATATATATATATATATATATATATATATATATATATATATATATATATATATATATATATATATATATATATATATATATATATATATATATATATATATATATATATATATATATATATATATATATATATATATATATATATATATATATATATATATATATATATATACTTAGTGATAAATAAGCTAGGCCGAAGCTTATAATAAAAGTGGCAGTACCTAATTACGGCACACATTTGTATTATTATCAAAGAGTGCTAATGCGAGGTTACATTCCAGGCTGGTGAATGGTGTGCACATCAGCCGCTGCAAGTAACCCATTATAACTCCTCTAGAAAGAAGCCTGGTACTCGACACGCCGGTCCTGGCTTCATCAACTACAACAGTTAAGACTCGACCAATTATTGTAATGTTATTTTGCAATTTTTGAATTGGTTTAATTTTTTTATATCGAGGGTAAATACCACATTAATTTTGGTCGTTTGGGTTGACAACCAAAACTCCAGGATAATATAAATATTTATATATATATATATGTGTCTGTGTGTGTATGTATATGTATCAACAGAAATAGCTTAGTAAACAACTCAGCAGAGACGTAATGATGACTAAGATCTCTTAAGAACAAGAGTAAACAGAGTGAGAATGGTCGAGGCAGGCATGCCACACCCAGGATAACTCAAGTGTCTAAAGCCAAGATGGTCGGCATATTACTAACTAGGCTAGTCATACTACTAACTAACTAAGGTAGGCATTTGTTGTTACAAGTGTTGCTGTTACAGGTGATGTTGTGGTGGTGGCTGTGTTTGTTGGTACAGCTGTTGTTATTGTTGTGGCTGTGTTTGTTGGTACAGCTGTTGTGGCTGTGTTTGTTGGTACAGCTGTTGTTATTGTTGTGGCTGTGTTTGTTGGTACAGCTGTTGTGGCTGTTTGTTGGTACAGCTGTTGTTATTGTTGTGGCTGTGTTTGTTGGTACAGATGCTGTTGTGGCTGTGTTTGTTGGTACAGCTGTTGTTATTGTTGTGGCTGTGTTTGCTGGTACAGCTGTTGTGGCTGTGTTTGCTGGTACAGCTGTTGTTATTGTTGTGGCTGTGTTTGCTGGTACAGCTGTTGTGGCTGTGTTTGTTGGTACAGCTGTTGTTATTGTTGTGGCTGTGTTTGCTGGTACAGATGCTGTTGTGGCTGTGTTTGTTGGTACAGCTGTTGTTATTGTTGAGGCTGTGTTTGCTGGTACAGTTGCTGTTGTGGCTGTGTTTGTTGGTACAGATGCTGTTGTGGCTGTGTTTGCTGGTACAGATGCTGTTGTGGCTGTGTTTGCTGGTACAGATGCTGTTGTGGCTGTGTTTGCTGGTACAGCTGTTGTTATTGTTGTGGCTGTGTTTGCTGGTACAGTTGCTGTTGTGGCTGTGTTTGTTGGTACAGCTGTTGTTATTGTTGTGGCTGTGTTTGCTGGTACAGTTGCTGTTGTGGCTGTGTTTGTTGGTACAGCTGTTGTTATTGTTGTGGCTGTGTTTGCTGGTACAGTTGCTGTTGTGGCTGTGTTTGTTGGTACAGATGCTGTTGTGGCTGTGTTTGCTGGTACAGATGCTGTTGTGGCTGTGTTTGCTGGTACAGATGCTGTTGTGGCTGTGTTTGCTGGTACAGCTGTTGTTATTGTTGTGGCTGTGTTTGCTGGTACAGTTGCTGTTGTGGCTGTGTTTGTTGGTACAGCTGTTGTTATTGTTGTGGCTCTGTTTGCTGGTACAGTTGCTGTTGTGGCTGTGTTTGTTGGTACAGCTGTTGTTATTGTTGTGGCTGTACTTGCTGGTACAGTTGCTGTTGTGGCTGTGCTTGTTGGTACAGTTGCTGTTGTGGCTGTGCTTGCTGGTACAGTTGCTGTTGTGGCTGTACTTGCTGGTACAGTTGCTGTTGTGGCTGTGCTTGCTGGTACAGTTGCTGTTGTGGCTGTGCTTGCTGGTACAGTTGCTGTTGTGGCTGTACTTGCTGGTACAGTTGCTGTTGTGGCTGTGCTTGCTGATACAGTTGCTGTTGTGGCTGTGCTTGCTGGTACAGTTGCTGTTGTGGCTGTACTTGCTGGTACAGTTGCTGTTGTGGCTGTACTTGCTGGTACAGTTGCTGTTGTGGCTGTACTTGCTGGTACAGTTGCTGTTGTGGCTGTGCTTGCTGGTACAGTTGCTGTTGTGGCTGTGCTTGCTGATACAGTTGCTGTTGTGGCTGTGCTTGCTGGTACAGTTGCTGTTGTGGCTGTACTTGCTGGTACAGTTGCTGTTGTGGCTGTACTTGCTGGTACAGTTGCTGTTGTGGCTGTACTTGCTGGTACAGTTGCTGTTGTGGCTGTACTTGCTGGTACAGTTGCTGTTGTGGCTGTGCTTGCTGGTACAGTTGCTGTTGTGGCTGTGTTTGCTGGTACAGATGCTGGTGTGGCTGTACTTGCTGGTACAATTGCTGTTTCATTGTATTGTTGGTGGTGGTGTTGACGCATCAAGTACCTGCTGCTGTCCTTGTATATGTTTTCGTGGTTGTTGTTGCTGTTGGCTATTTTGGGAGTGTTAATGTCCGCATGTGTGTGTGTGTGCTCACCTGGTTGTACTCACCTAGTTGTGCAAAGAGCTCTGGCTCTTTGGCCCCGCCTCGCAACTGTTGATCAACCGGTGTATAGGTTCCTGAGCCTACTGGGCTTGATCATATTTACATTTGAAACTATGTATAGAGTCAGCCTCCACCACATCACTGCTTAACCTATCTAGGTTTTTGCGTGTGTACGTACAAATGGTTATCTAATAGCCTATTCAGGAATGGGAGTTCCAGCTGTGTTTTGCTCCGCCAACTGGTCGTGATGCACCTCTTACGTTATAATTCACATAGTTGTCGTAGTTAATTTAACGTTAATTAACGCCTTATGGGATTGTCGTAGTGGCAGGATTTTTTGTTATCTCCTGGGATATTCCTTCGTGGGTCCCGAGTCTCTTGCTGGCCCACTAAGTGTTACTCATTTCAGTTTTACTCAGTCAGTGGATGAGTGTTTATGACTCACACGGTGGCCTCTGTAAGGTATGGCTCAGTGTGTGTAACAACTTCTTTAACTGCGCTGTTAAATCTCGGTTAAAATCTTATTTGGGTTGAACTCTGTACTGTGTTAGACAGTGTTCCAGTGGTCTGTTTGGGTTGTAAATTAGCCCTGTGTTAGATAATGTTCCAGTGGGTAGATATATATGGCTATTTTAAGGTTATCTGTGATTTCGGGATTTAACGTCCCCGCGGCCCGGTCCTCGACCAGGCCTCCACCCCCAGGAAGCAGCCCGTAGCAGCTGTCTAACTCCCAGGTACCTATTTACTGCTAGGTAACAGGTGGCATCAGGGTGAAAGAAACATTTTGCCCATTTGTCTCTGCCTCCACCGGGGATCGAACCTGGAGCCTCAGGACTATGAATCCAAAGCACAGTCCAACCAGCTGTCAGGCGCCCTATATATAGTAGTGGTAGTTGTGGTGGTTAAGGTTGTGGTTATAGTTGAAATGTTTGTGATTGTAGTGGTAGTGTTTGTGGTGGTATTGGAATGGTGATGCGGTAGTTGTGGTTGTAATGGTTCTGTTGTGGTAATGTAATGGCAATGATTATCGTGAAGGGTGGTGGTGGTGGTGGTTGCGATAGGGAGTTGTGGTTGTAGTAATGGTAGTGGTTGTGGTGGTATGAAAGTGAATGTTGTTATTGTTCGAGAGAGATCTTAACAGAATAGTAAGTAGGAAGCTGATATGTCACCTAAATAACGCCACAGCGTGCTCCCATCACCGCCAACCCCCACCACCGCGAACCTCGATCTCCGCGAACCTCGATCTCCGCGAACCGCGATCTCCGCGAACCTAGTATCATCCATTAACATCCAGGCTGAAGCCCAACATTACCCCTCAACATCGGAGCTGAAGCCTAACATTACCCCTCAACATCGGAGCTTAAGCCTAATATTATCCCTCAACATCGGAGTTGAAGCCTAATATTACCCCTCAACATCGGAGCTGAAGCCTAACATTACCCCTTAACATCGGAGCTTAAGCCTAATATTATCCCTCAACATCGGAGCTGAAGCCTAACATTATCCCTCAACATCGGAGCTGAAGCCTAATATTACCCCTCAACATCGGAGCTGAAGCCTAACATTACCCCTCAACATCGGAGCTTAAGCCTAATATTACCCCTCAACATCGGAGCTTAAGCCTAACATTACCCCCTCAACATCGGAGCTGAAGCCTAACATTACCCCTCAACATCGGAGCTTAAGCCTAATATTACCCCTCAACATCGGAGCTTAAGCCTAACATTACCCCTCAACATCGGAGCTGAAGCCTAACATTACCCCTCAACATCGGAGCTTAAGCCTAATATTACCCCTCAACATCGGAGCTTAAGCCTAACATTACCCCTCAACATCGGAGCTTAAGCCTAATATTATCCCTCAACATCGGAGCTTAAGCCTAATATTACCCCTCAACATCGGAGCTTAAGCCTAATATTATCCCTCAACATCGGAGCTTAAGCCTAATATTACCCCTCAACATCGGAGCTTAAGCCTAATATTACCCCTCAACATCGGAGCTTAAGCCTAACATTATCCCTCAACATCGGAGCTGAAGCCTAACAATACCCCTCAACATCGGCGCTTAAGCCTAACATTATCCCTCAACATCGGAGCTTAAGCCTAATATTATCCCTCAACATCGGAGCTGAAGCCTAATATTACCCCTCAACATCGGAGCTGAAGCCTAATATTATCCCTCAACATCGGAGCTGAAGCCTAACATTACCCCTCAACATCGGAGCTGAAGCCTAATATTACCCCTCAACATCGGAGCTGAAGCCTAATATTATCCCTCAACATCGGAGCTGAAGCCTAATATTACCCCTCAACATCGGAGCTGAAGCCTAATATTACCCCTCAACATCGGAGCTGAAGCCTAACAATACCCCTCAACATCGGAGCTTAAGCCTAACATTATCCCTCAACATCGGAGCTTAAGCCTAATATTATCCCTCAACATCGCAGCTGAAGCCTAATATTATCCCTCAACATCGGAGCTGAAGCCTAATATTACCCCTCAACATCGGAGCTGAAGCCTAATATTACCCCTCAACATCGGAGCTGAAGCCTAACAATACCCCTCAACATCGGAGCTTAAGCCTAACATTATCCCTCAACATCGGAGCTTAAGCCTAATATTATCCCTCAACATCGCAGCTGAAGCCTAACATTACCCCTCAACATCGGAGCTGAAGCCTAATATTATCCCTCAACATCGGAGCTGAAGCCTAATATTATCCCTCAACATCGGAGCTGAAGCCTAACATTACCCCTCAACATCGGAGCTGAAGCCTAATATTATCCCTCAACATCGGAGCTGAAGCCTAATATTATCCCTCAACATCGGAGCTGAAGCCTAACATTACCCCTCAACATCGGAGCTGAAGCCTAATATTATCCCTCAACATCGGAGCTTAAGCCTAATATTATCCCTCAACATCGGAGCTTAACCCTAATATAGTACATTGGGAGCAATTCGTTATTATCGGTATTGATGAATATTCTCTTCTTGTACTGATGATTAGTTTGTTCTTGTTACTCTTATCATCATCCTCCTCATCATTGTTTTCTTCGTCATTATCAACCACTTGTTGTTCAACACCTTCCTGTCTTCGATGTCTTAATATTCTCTTCTTCTTCTTCTTCTCTTATTTAATGCAAACGAAGATGTTGAATGTTTCTACAGGTGTAAACGCTGATATAAGGAGAGCACCGTTACGCTGCCTCCTTCCTGTGGTACTGGAGGGCAACGATGGAGGGAAAGTACACCTAATATCCGCCAGGAATTTTCAGAGTTGACGAAGTAACGAAGGAGGTGGACGAACAATGGACCCCGAAGAGCGATGGAATCTCAGCGATGGAGCCAGACGAGATATTCAGCGGTGAAAGTGATGGAGCCAGATGAGTGTTGGAGCTTGACAAGGTTTGAAGATTGAGAAATCAGAGCTCTGATGGACTTCTGGTAACAACGTGAGTCCCAAAAAGGTCCAGAAAAGATGTTTTTATCTTCGTAAAACATGGCTTATTGACGTGAAACATTAAACGGGAAACGATACTAAATTTTGAGTACAAAATATAGACCAAATGTATAGGAAATTATGAATTTGAAGCCAGTGATTTCATAAAAGTGGATACAGAAACAATTTGAAATTTCAATGACGAGAGCAAGTAAAATATATATATATATATATATATATATATATATATATATATATATATATATATATATATATATATATATATATATATATATATATATATATATATATATATATATATATATATATATATATATATATATATATAAAATGGAAGTGTTTAACTTTCCCCACACCATGTCACAGTAGCCTCATGTTCCCTCACACCATACCTCAGAAGCGTAAAATCACAACACTTGTATCATTTTGAATTTCATGAGTTTGACTTAATAAATAGTTTTATAGGCAAAGATTGTGGGAAAGGTAAGTAGGGAAAGGAGACCACTACATGGAAGAGAGGAATTGACTTTAGTGGCAAGAGAGAGAGAGAGAGAGAGAGAGAGAGCCAAGGACTTAGCCCATCTTCCTGGCAAATGGTCAAAGATGCAAAGTTACTTATTCTTATCATAAGAGATGTTAAAACGTATGATCATGATTGAAATCACTCGGTGTTTCCTCTACTGAGGAATTAATAAGGTCTCTACGCCAGGGCAAGTTGTGTTGGTTTGAGTGGAAATGTTTCTTGGATAATTATAAATTATATGTACATAGGTTTCACGTATTATGGTGAAGAGGTTGTGTGTGTGTTTCTATGTGTATTAGTAAGAGAAGTGATGCGATATGCATGATGTGTTGATTGTTAGTTTGTTTGATTGTTGGTGTCTTCGAGTGTGTTGTCTTCGCCGTTTTTAATTAGGGACCTCGACCTAGATTCAGGAAGCTCTGTGTATTTCTTCGTAAGTGGGTTTGCTACGAAGGTTCCTAAGTGCGCCCTAAGAAGATGCTTAGGTGCAATTCAATAAGGTCCACTTAGGAAGAAATTTGTTGGTTCACCTGCGTGCGATAGAGGTCACTACTGTGTTTCGTTTGGCCAATCAGAGAGCAGCAACATTCTTCATATTGAAGATTTAGCGCTGGCTTATCGGAGCTCTACTGCCTCCTATTTACGTCGAATTTTCTTATAAAATTCGTATATTTCGAAGTAAAACAATGTTTTTTCAACTTCTACAGCCAGCACCGACATTGTAGTAAACAAATATGTTACATTTGTTGTTTACCTACGTAATTCTAAGAGATACTGTGTAGCTGTCCTTGTTGCTCGGAAGATGCGCTGACAATTATTGTATATATTTACTGAATTTACCCAAGGGGCACTAACTATCTAGTGGCCTCGAAGAGGACAGAAAGCCGGCGGCTTGTTAAAGGGCCCGCCAATTGTCTTAATGATATTTTTTAGCTTGAATTTGGCATTTACGGCTTCAGCGGGTAGGCGGTTCCATGGGTTTATAGCCCTCTTGGTGAAAAAAAAAATCTGTTTTCAGTCCTACTTGAGAGAACACTCTCCAACACTATATCTGTGATTGTCCTGTTATCAGTGACTTCATACCAAATGGTATGAGGTACTTTGAGCTCTGTAATTACTTTATACACTCAGGAATATTGGAAGATATTCTTGTGCTGCACCCAGATTTTGCCAGTGGAGGCTAATAGATCAGCATTAAGTATTTTGTTCTCTCCTAATTCCATGTATGACTGGCCATCCTGTGAGGTGAGGATGTTGGGTGAGCTTGTAGCTGGTTTTTGATCTACACTGTGTGGTCCTTTATACAGAATAGGGAAGCAGCACATTACTGTGTATACCTAAACATGTTTAAAAATACATTGTTTGAGAGGAGTCTTGTAGAAACTGGTAAGAGTAATTATAATATAATGTTTCTATGATTCAGTGCTTACCTCTTGTGAAAATTGCTTAGAGTTGTTTAGTCAGAGTTGATTTGTTTTTTGTATTGAGGCTGGTATTTTCTAAATTGATTCCATGTACAATATGTCTAACCCTCCTGTGAGATGGGAGTATTAGATAAAATTATAGCTAGTTTTTTATCTACACTCTGATAAATCACAGTGTAGATAAAAAATTCTATTCTATATTCTTCCTATTCTATATTCTTCCATATAGAATAGGATAGCAGCACATTGCTGTGTATACCTAATCTTCTTAATAAAAAAAATCAGTAATAAAGATTTTAAATTATAGTTTGTATTATTACAAATACAGTACTGTATTATCCTTATTAAATCATGTTGACCATGGATCATTAAGATCTCATGTTGATATGTAATACAAGTCATATTTCTTTTGAACTGCTAATCCATGCTAATCATTCATTAAATTGTGCATTATGTCTCAATTTTTCACTTCCTTGGATATACTGTACCGTACAAAAAGATAGGATAAAAATAAACCAGTAATATTTCTTTCATTATATTTTTCATTTAAATAACTGCATCAATATTTTTACAGCTGACAGGATTTGTTTTACCATACAGGTGCATTATTTGTTAAAAAAAAATTGGTTTATTGTTACACACAATGGTGCTACATAGCCTTCCAAGCTTGGTGCCTTCTTTTAATACTTACTGATTAAAAAATAAATAATAAATACATTTTATTCAGGAAATGTACATACAGTTGATTTACAAACATAATGTTGGATTTATAGACAGAGCTAGTACATACAATACCTAAAGCCACTAATACTCATAGCATTTCGGGCAAGGTGTGGGGGAAAAAACACAGACTAAAACTTAATAGTAATCGGGATTAGGTATAAATTGTGCTGAAAGAAGGAATAAAAAATACAAAAAGAGGGGTTAACATAGCATAAATCAGCAATTGCACATGTTGGTGAACAGCGTTGTTTAAAAAATAGCAAGACATGGGTTGACATTTAGGAAGTAAGTTAGGTTAAATGGAGTTAATTAGGCAGTACTTGGTTTAACTCTTAAACTGGTTGAGAGAGGTACAGCCTTTGACATGATTCGGGAGGTCATTCCACATTCTAGGTCCCTTGATTTATAGAGCACTTCTAGTTTGGTTACACACAGTCAAATTGTGTAACAGGAAGAGGTCTCGGACACAAATTTGTTCCATGCTAAATGTAGAGGAATCAGCTGAGTATTCCTCAAATAAAATAAGTTGCCTCAGCTTATAAGGTAAATAAAATAAGCATTTCTCAAATAAGTAGCTGCCTCACCTCACTGCCTTACTGCTACATAGCCTTCCCGGCATGGTGCCTTCTTCTGATAATTACTTGTTCCACACCCAAATTGTATAACAGGAAGAGGTCTTGGACCCTACTTCCCTCTCTCTTTTTTAATAATCTATATAGTCATAATTATAGCTTTAAGTATTCAATGAATAAAGTTTTTGACATTTTTACCTTTCTCCTTACCTAACATCATTTGTGCAGCATATTTTTATTTTATGTCTCACCCAGATTTAATTTCAAAATAAAACCAAACTAAATAAATTATAAATGGGTATGCATACCTAAGGTACACCCTTACTACTAGGTGAACAGGGGCATTTGGTGATAGTAAATGATCCCATCAGGCAGGGCTCATCACCTTCTCTCATATTTCATGTTCACCAGTGCTTATTTACTTAATAACTACTGGTATAATATCTTGCTATTATAAAACTAATTCTACTATCATAAAAGACATATTTACTTTAAGTTTCAAGCAGAGAATGCATATATAACTAACACGAAGGACTCCTCTTCACTAGATTCAATTTTTATAATCTTTTGTTTATGCTCCAAAATCTTAAAATTGATCCCAGTGTTATGTAGTAGAGAAAAATTGAGTTATATCCAGTTTACGTAAAGCTACGAGTGGTCGAAACCACACTTAGATCCTGGAATGAACTTACGAAGGTCTTTCAACTTAGTGTAGCTACCTGAATACCGACGTAGCCGCCACGAAGGCGCTAAGAAGGAAAACATTCGTAGCTAAGAAGAAAAACCTTCGTAAGTACCTTCGTGAATCCGGCCCCTGGTCTCAAGTGTCACTGAATACGAGTCTAGTGATGATTAGTGTAACCAATATTATCAGGCAGGGCAATCAAGCCTATTCACCTAACAATAATTACAATAATTAGAGATAAGTATTTATACATAAAATACAAAAATCGTTTTGTAATTTTGCCTACAAAAAAAGGTCTCCCGCTAATAGTGTTTACGGTGAAGAAAATGTAGGGAAAATAATTGAATATAAGACTTTAATATATAGAATTAACTAGTCGAGTGAGAAATCATTTCTCAAGAACAGGTGTGGCGAGGTCGCTGGCTGGTATAATCAAAGAAACGCTAATACAAGGTGAAATTTTTATATAATACTGCTTTGTGTAATGAGAAATTAGAAGACAGGGGCGAGAAAGCTGTTATTTGAAATGGAAGAGGCGTGTAGTAGGGGGCAATATATGGAATATGTATGAGGGAGAGAGAGAGAGAGTGGAGGAAGGCTGTGTATTGTAGTGACTTGTCCCATTCAAATCCAATCGTATCTGCTCATATAATTGTGCACGGGGAATTATGTTCTGATATCTTGTCATCTAGTTCATTCTGCGTGCGCGTCGGGCAGATAGCAAGATATCGGAAGGGGCCATGCTGGGGCTCGTACAACCCGTTATCCAGCAGAGATAGTACCACGCTCTGATAACCACCTTCACTCTCACTCAAGCAGCCCAACACTGCCTCATCCCAGCACACCAACAGCCCGCCCACCACCACACATACAGACCTCCACTACCACACATACAGCACGCCCACCACCACACATACAGGCCTCCACTACCACACATACAGCCCACCACCACCACCACACATACAGACCTCCACTACCACACATACAGACCTCCACTACCACACATACAGACCAACCACCACCACACATACAGACCTCCACCACCACACATACAGCCCACCACCACCACACATACAAGACCTCCACCACCACACATACAGACCTCCACCATCACACATGCAGACCTCCACCACACATACAGACCTCCACCACCACACATACAGACCTCCTCCACTACACATACAGACCTCCACCACCACACATACAGACCTCCACCACACATACAGACCTCCACCACCACACATGCAGACCTCCACCACAGATACAGACCTCCACCACCACACATACAGACCTCCACCACACATACAGACCTCCACCACCACACATACAGACCTCCACCACCACACATACAGACCCTCCACTACCACACATACAGACCTCCACAACCACACATACAGACCTCCACCAACACACATACAGACCTCCACTACCACACATACAGACCTCCACAACCACACATACAGGCCTCCACCACCACCACACATACAGACCTCCACCATACATAACATACAGACCTCCACCACCACACATACAGACCTCCACTATCACACATACAGACGTCCACTACCACACATACAGACCTCCACCACCACACATACAGACCTCCACTACCACACATACAGACCTCCACCACCACACATACAGACCTCCACCACCACACATACAGACCTCCACCACCACACATACAGCCCACCACCACCACACATACAGACCTCCACCACCACACATACAGACCTCCACCATCACACATGCAGACCTCCACCACACATACAGACCTCCACCACCACACATACAGACCTCCTCCACTACACATACAGACCTCCACCACCACACATACAGACCTCCACCACACATACAGACCTCCACCACCACACATGCAGACCTCCACCACACATACAGACCTCCACCACCACACATACAGACCTCCACCACACATACAGACCTCCACCACCACACATACAGACCTCCACCACCACACATACAGACCTCCACCACCACACATACAGACCTCCACCACCACACATACAGACCTCCACCACCACACATACAGACCTCCACACCACACATACAGACCTCCACAACCACACATACAGACCTCCACCACCACACATACAGACCTCCACCACCACACATACAGACCTCCACATACCACACATACAGACCTCCACCACCACACATACAGACCTCCACTACCACACATACAGACCTCCACCACCACACATACAGACCTCCACCACCACACATACAGACCTCCACTACCACACATACAGACCTCCACCACCACACATACAGACCTCCACCACCACACATACAGACCTCCACTACCACACATACAGACCTCCACCACCACACATACAGACCTCCACCACCACACATACAGACCTCCACCTACCACACATACAGACCTCCACCACCACACATACAGACCTCCACCACCACACATACAGACCTCCACCACCACACATACAGACCTCCACCAACCACACATACAGACCTCCACCTACCACACATACAGACCTCCACCACCACACATACAGACCTCCACCACCACACATACAGACCTCCACCACCACACATACAGACCTCCACCACCACACATACAGACCTCCACAACCACACATACAGACCTCCACCTACCACACATACAGACCTCCACCTACCACACATACAGACCTCCACCACCACACATACAGACCTCCACACCACACATACAGACCTCCACCACCACACATACAGACCTCCACCACCACACATACAGACCTCCACCACCACACATACAGACCTCCACCACCACACATACAGACCTCCACCACCACACATACAGACCTCCACCACCACACATACAGACCTCCACCACCACACATACAGACTCCACCACCACACATACAGACCTCCACCACCACACATACAGACTCCACCACCACACATACAGACCTCCACCACCACACAGGCCTCC